>NC_134831.1:180388845-180694368 GCF_004210375.1 Tachypleus tridentatus
AGTACTGGTTACATTTATATAGATAAGTAGTTACATGAACATACAACAGTCAGTACTGGTTACATTTATATAGATAAGTAGTTACATGAACATACAACAGTCAGTACTGGTTACATTTATATAGATAAGTAGTTACATGAACATACAACAGTCAGTACTGGTTACATTTATATAGATAAGTAGTTACATGGACATACAACAGAGAATAGTGGTTACATTTATATAGATAAGTAGTTACATGGACATACAACAGACCGTACTGGTTACATTTGTATAGATAAGTAGTTACATGGACATACAACAGTCAGTATTGGTTACATTTATATAGATAAGTAGTTACATGAACATACAACAGTCAGTACTGGTTACATTTATATAGATAAGTAGTTACATGAACATACAACAGTCAGTACTGGTTACATTTATATAGATAAGTAGTTACATGGACACACAACACACAGTACTGGTTATTTATATATATATATGTAGTTACATGAACATAAAACAGTCAGTACTGGTTACATTTGTATAGATAAGTAGTTACATGAACATACAACAGTCAGTACTGGTTACATTTATATAGATAAGTAGTTACATGAACATACAACAGTCAGTACTGGTTACATTTATATAGATAAGTAGTTACATGAACATACAACAGTCAGTACTGGTTACATTTATATAGATAAGTAGTTACATGGACATACAACAGAGAATAGTGGTTACATTTATATAGATAAGTAGTTACATGAACATACAACAGTCAGTACTGGTTACATTTATATAGATAAGTAGTTACATGGACATACAACAGTCAGTATTGGTTACATTTATATAGATAAGTAGTTACATGAACATACAACAGTCAGTACTGGTTACATTTATATAGATAAGTAGTTACATGGACATACAACAGTCAGTACTGGTTACATTTATATAGATAAGTAGTTACATGAACATACAACAGTCAGTATTGGTTACAATTTATATAGATAAGTAGTTACATGAACATACAACAGTCAATACTGGTTACATTTATATAGATAAGTAGTTACATGGACACACAATACTGGTTACATATTATTTAGATAAGTAGTTACATGAACATAAAACAGTCAGTACTGGTTACATTTATATAGATAAGTAGTTACATGAACATACAACAGACAGTACTGGTTTCATTTATATAGATAAGTAGTTACGTGGACATACAACAGTCAGTATTGGTTACATTTATATAGATAAGTAGTTACATGAACATACAACAGTCAGTACTGGTTACATTTATATAGATAAGTAGTTACATGAACATACAACAGTCAGTACTGGTTACATTTATATAGATAAGTAGTTACATGAACATACAACAGTCAGTACTGGTTACATTTATATAGATAAGTAGTTACATGAACATACAACAGTCAGTACTGGTTACATTTATATAGATAAGTAGTTACATGAACATACAACAGAGAATAGTGGTTACATTTATATAGATAAGTAGTTACATGAACATACAACAGTCAGTACTGGTTACATTTATATAGATAAGTAGTTACATGGACATACAACAGAGAATACTGGTTACATTTATATAGATAAGTAGTTACATGAACATACAACAATACGTACTGGTTACATTTGTATAGATAAGTAGTTACATAGACATACAACAGTCAGTACTGGTTACATTTATATAGATAAGTAGTTACATGGACATACAACAGAGAATAGTGGTTACATTTATATAGATAAGTAGTTACATGAACATACAACAGTCAGTACTGGTTACATTTATATAGATAAGTAGTTACATGAACATACAACAGTCAGTACTGGTTACATTTATATGGATAAGTAGTTACATGAACATACAACAGACAGTACTGGTTACATTTATATAGATAAGTAGTTACATGAACATACAACAGTCAGTATTGGTTACATTTATATAGATAAGTAGTTACATGGACATACAACAGACCGTACTGGTTACATTTATATAGATAAGTAGTTACATGGACATACAACAGTCAGTATTGGTTACATTTATATAGATAAGTAGTTACATGGACATACAACAGTCAGTACTGGTTACATTTATATAGATAAGTAGTTACATGAACATACAACAGTCAGTACTGGTTACATTTATATAGATAAGTAGTTACATGGACACACAACACACAGTACTGGTTATTTATATATATATACGTAGTTACATGAACATAAAACAGTCAGTACTGGTTACATTTGTATAGATAAGTAGGTACCTGAACATACAACAGTCAGTATTGGTTACATTTATATGGATAAGTAGTTACATGAACATACAACAGTCAGTACTGGTTACATTTATATAGATAAGTAGGTACCTGAACATACAACAGTCAGTACTGGTTACATTTATATAGATAAGTAGTTACATGGACATACAACAGAGAATAGTGGTTACATTTATATAGATAAGTAGTTACATGAACATACAACAGACCGTACTTTTTTCATTTGTATAGATAAGTAGTTACGTGGACATACAACAGTCAGTACTGGTTACATTTATACAGATAAGTAGTTACATGGACATACAACAGAGAATACTGGTTACATTTATATAGATAGGTAGTTACATGAACATACAACAGTCAGTACTGGTTACATTTATATAGATAAGTAGTTACATGAACATACAACAGTCAGTACTGGTTACATTTATATAGATAAGTAGTTACATGGACACACAACACACAGTACTGGTTATATATATATATATATACGTAGTTACATGAACATAAAACAGTCAGTACTGGTTACATTTATATAGATAAGTAGGTACCTGAACATACAACAGTCAGTATTGGTTACATTTATATGGATAAGTAGTTACATGAACATACAACAGTCAGTACTGGTTACATTTATATAGATAAGTAGGTACCTGAACATACAACAGTCAGTACTGGTTACATTTATATAGATAAGTAGTTACATGGACATACAACAGAGAATAGTGGTTACATTTATATAGATAAGTAGTTACATGAACATACAACAGACCGTACTTTTTTCATTTGTATAGATAAGTAGTTACGTGGACATACAACAGTCAGTACTGGTTACATTTATATAGATAAGTAGTTACATGGACATACAACAGAGAATAGTGGTTACATTTGTATAGATAGGTAGTTACATGAACATACAACAGTCAGTACTGGTTACATTTATATAGATAAGTAGTTGCATGGACACACAACACACAGTACTGGTTATTTATATATATATACGTAGTTACATGAACATAAAACAGTCAGTACTGGTTACATTTATATAGATAAGTAGTTACATGAACATACAACAGTCAGTACTGGTTACATTTATATAGATAAGTAGTTACATGAACATACAACAGTCAGTATTGGTTACATTTATATAGATAAGTAGTTACATGAACATACAACAGTCAGTACTGGTTACATTTATATAGATAAGTAGTTACATGGACATACAACAGTATAGTGGTTACATTTATATAGATAAGTAGTTACATGAACATACAACAGTCAATACTGGTTACATTTATATAGATAAGTAGTTACATGGACATACAACAGTCAGTACTGGTTACATTTATATAGATAAGTAGTTACCTGAACATACAACAGTCAGTACTGGTTACATTTATATAGATAAGTAGTTACATGAACATACAACAGTCAGTACTGGTTACATTTATATAGATAAGTAGTTACATGAACATACAACAGTCAGTACTGGTTACATTTATATAGATAAGTAGTTACATGGACATACAACAACAGTCAGTACTGGTTACATTTATATAGATAAGTAGTTACATGAACATACAACAGTCAGTACTGGTTACATTTATATAGATAAGTAGTTACATGAACATACAACAGTCAGTACTGGTTACATTTATATAGATAAGTAGTTACATGAACATACAACAGTCAGTATTGGTTACATTTATATAGATAAGTAGTTACATGAACATACAACAGTCAGTACTGGTTACATTTATATAGATAAGTAGTTACATGGACATACAACAGAGAGTACTGGTTACATTTATATAGATAAGTAGTTACATGAACATACAACAGTCAGTACTGGTTACATTTATATATATAAGTAGTTACATGAACATACAACAGATCAGTACTGGTTACATTTATATAGATAAGTAGTTACATGAACATACAACAGTCAGTACTGGTTACATTTATATAGATAAGTAGTTACATGGACATACAACAGAGAATAGTGGTTACATTTATATAGATAAGTAGTTACATGAACATACAACAGTCAGTACTGGTTACATTTATATAGATAAGTAGTTACATGAACATACAACAGTCAGTACTGGTTACATTTATATAGATAAGTAGTTACATGGACATACAACAGACAGTACTGGTTACATTTGTATATATAGGTAGTTACATGAACATACAACAGTCAGTACTGGTTACATTTATATAGATAAGTAGTTACATGAACATACAACAGTCAGTACTGGTTTCATTTATATAGATAAGTAGTTACATGAACATACAACAGTCAGTACTGGTTACATTTATATGGATAAGTAGTTACATGAACATACAACAGTCAGTACTGGTTACATTTATATAGATAAGTAGTTACATGGACATACAACAGAGTATAGTGGTTACATTTATATAGATAAGTAGTTACATGAACATACAACAGACCGTACTGGTTACATTTGTATAGATAAGTAGTTACGTGGACATACAACAGTCAGTACTGGTTACATTTATATAGATAAGTAGTTACATGAACATACAACAGTCAGTACTGGTTACATTTATATAGATAAGTAGTTACATGAACATACAACAGTCAGTACTGGTTACATTTATATAGATAAGTAGTTACATGAACATACAACAGTCAGTACTGGTTATATTTATATAGATAAGTAGTTACATGAACATACAACAGTCAGTACTGGTTACATTTATATAGATAAGTAGTTACATGAACATACAACAGTCAGTATTGGTTACATTTATATAGATAAGTAGTTACATGAACATACAACAGTCAGTACTGGTTACATTTATATAGATAAGTAGTTACATGAACATACAACAGTCAGTACTGGTTATAATTTATATAGATAAGTAGTTACCTGAACATACAACAGTCAGTATTGGTTACAATTATATGGATAAGTAGTTACATGAACATACAACAGTCAATACTGGTTACATTTATATAGATAAGTAGTTGCATGGACACACAACACACAATACTGGTTAATTATTTTTTCTACGTAGTTACATGAACATAAAACAGTCAGTACTGGTTACATTTATATAGATAAGTAGTTACATGAACATACAACAGACCGTACTGGTTTCATTTGTATAGATAAGTAGTTACGTGGACATACAACAGTCAGTATTGGTTACATTTATATGGATAAGTAGTTACATGAACATACAACAGTCAGTACTGGTTACATTTATATAGATAAGTAGGTACCTGAACATACAACAGTCAGTACTGGTTACATTTATATAGATAAGTAGGTACCTGAACATACAACAGTCAGTATTGGTTACATTTATATGGATAAGTAGTTACATGAACATACAACAGTCAGTACTGGTTACATTTATATAGATAAGTAGTTACATGGACATACAACAGAGAATAGTGGTTACATTTGTATAGATAGGTAGTTACATGAACATACAACAGTCAGTACTGGTTACATTTATATAGATAAGTAGTTACATGGACATACAACAGAGAATGGTGGTTACATTTATATAGATAAGTAGTTACATGAACATACAACAGTTATGGTTACATTTATATAGATAAGTAGTTACATGAACATACAACAGTCAGTACTGGTTACATTTATATAGATAAGTAGTTACCTGAACATACAACAGTCAGTATTGGTTACATTTATATAGATAAGTAGTTACATGAACATACAACAGTCAGTACTGGTTACATTTATATAGATAAGTAGTTACATGAACATACAACAGTCAGTACTGGTTACATTTATATAGATAAGTAGTTACATGGACATACAACAGTCAGTACTGGTTACATTTATATAGATAAGTAGTTACATGAACATACAACAGTCAGTACTGGTTACATTTGTATAGATAAGTAGTTACATGGACATACAACAGTCAGTACTGGTTACATTTATATAGATAAGTAGTTACCTGAACATACAACAGTCAGTATTGGTTACATTTATATAGATAAGTAGTTACATGAACATACAACAGTCAATACTGGTTACATTTATATAGATAAGTAGTTGCATGGACACACAACACACAATACTGGTTAATTATATATATATACGTAGTTACATGAACATAAAACAGTCAGTACTGGTTACATTTATATAGATAAGTAGTTACATGAACATACAACAGACCTTACTGGTTTCATTTGTATAGATAAGTAGTTACGTGGACATACAACAGTCAGTATTGGTTACATTTATATGGATAAGTAGTTACATGAACATACAACAGTCAGTACTGGTTACATTTATATAGATAAGTAGTTACCTGAACATACAACAGTCAGTACTGGTTACATTTATATAGATAAATAGGTACCTGAACATACAACAGTCAGTATTGGTTACATTTATATGGATAAGTAGTTACATGAACATACAACAGTCAGTACTGGTTACATTTATATAGATAAGTAGGTACCTGAACATACAACAGAGAATAGTGGTTACATTTATATAGATAGGTAGTTACATGAACATACAACAGTCAGTACTGGTTACATTTATATAGATAAGTAGTTACATGGACATACAACAGAGAATAGTGGTTACATTTATATAGATAAGTAGTTACATGAACATACAACAGACCGTACTGGTTTCATTTGTATAGATAAGTAGTTAGTTACAACAGTCAGTGGTTACATTTATATAGATAAGTAGTTACATAACATACAACAGTCAGTACTGGTTACATTTATATAGATAAGTAGTTACATGAACATACAACTTTAGTACTGGTTACATTTATATAGATAAGTAGTTACATGGACATACAACAGAGAATAGTGGTTACATTTGTATAGATAAGTAGTTACATGAACATACAACAGTCAGTACTGGTTACATTTATATAGATAAGTAGTTGCATGGACACACAACACACAGTACTGGTTACATTTATATATATAACGTAGTTACATGAACATAAAACAGTCAGTACTGGTTACATTTATATAGATAAGTAGGTACCTGAACATACAACAGTCAGTACCGGTTACATTTATATAGATAAGTAGTTACATGAACATTCAACAGTTAGTACTGGTTATATTTACATAGATAAGTAGTTACATGGACATACATGAGTCAGTACTGGTTACATTTATATAAATAATTAGTTACATGGGCATACAACAGTCCGTACTGGTTACATTTGGATAGATAAGTAGTTACATGGACATACAACAGTCAGTACTGGTTACATTTATATAGGTATTTCAACCACACCAAACCTGTTAAATTCAGTGCTGATGAAGCCTTATGTCTAACTTGAGTTCTGTTTATCAATATTGTTAAATTTGTTTTTATTCTTGCGAAAAACACGTGATAGGCTAGCCCGTCGTTAGGCCTAGATACACGTTAATTTATTCAGAATCACAAAACAGAAAATCGAATTTTGATTAAGAAACATTTCGTGAGAGTGGCTCAAACCCAGATTTTTAACCATATTTTTAATAAAATATTTAAATGAAAAGTCTATATAAAAATTAGTGTCTGTTATAAATCTTGAAATTATATAACTTGTACGTCTATAATGTAAGAATCAGAAGTTCGTCTAAGTTTATATTTAGCAAGAGTACGTCCTGGTTTCACTCCCAATCTAAAGGTCGCAGATTCTAATTCAATTACCGCACGTGTTCGTATTTTCAACCATGGAGATGAAGTGAGGGCATTATAATATGACGAGCAATCCCACTTTTCGTTGATAGAACAGTTGGCGGCGGGTAGTTTTGGCTATACACATTTTCTCTAGTCCACCAGTTGAGGAACTTCGCGCGACGTTCCACAAACAAACAAATATCCAAAGTATGTATGATCTCGAGTTCATGTATTGGAAGCGTTTAGCGTTTATAGTTTAGTAGCAACGCTCGTTTATAGACGAGGCAGGTAGGAAAGCTACCCCAGAACCCAGTTCGTCACCTTGGTAATGTCTGAAAGTTTAAATATTATAATTTCCCTTAAAAACGAATAGAGTTTTAATGTGAGAGAAAATCTAGTTACACTACTAAATGTTGACACTCTCTGAAAAAATACCGATATTATGAACAAGCATGACTCGAATATGTATAATTCTCAATAACCGCTCTGTGGGGTGAGTCCCCTTCCCGGGGACAGCGATAAATCTATGAATACACAACGCTAAAATTCGAGATTTGATGGACCCTGCTCAATGTGACTTTGTTGTTGTTGTTTGAAATTCAGCAGAAAGCTACACAATGAGCTATCTGTGCTCTGCCCACCACGGATATCGAAACCCGATTTTTAGCGTTGTAAATCCGCAGACATACCGCTGAGCCACTGGGGGCGCTTTGTTCCAAAACAAACGAACCGTAATAAAATGGCTAAAGTAAAGCGGTAACTAGTGTGGTTTTATCATTCGTTTTCAATTCCACGAATACATCCAAATCTCATCTGTCTAATACTTTCAGCTATGAATAAACCTTTCTATTTAATCCTTTAAAATAACGCTATTTGCGTGGGGATATCCAGGTGGACAAAGAGATCACAGGATCCTTAGCACAGGACCTCGCTTACGTTACATCCACTAGTTCAAAACTGATCTCGTCAATCGGTTCCAAACCATCTGAGAAGCGAATTTATTTCCGGTAGGATTACTGTGTTTGGTTCGCCCACTTCACCGTTACAACTTGGATTTTGTTTTAGCAATTAAATGTAATTAATCAAGTTTTCTAGAGAAACTGATCAACTGCTAACAGAAATCTACATTTTCTAAGCAGATCACAAGGCACGCGAAACAAGACAAACACACACACACTCTAATAGTCTTGTTACAGCGCGGTTCTTTCCCTTATAGGAAACGTTTCACAAATGTTCTCTAATTATAAGTGGGAAAATTACCCCGTGTCGTCAACGTTTCAAATTCTGCAAATTTCACCGAACATTCCGACACTTAATTATCTGTTTATCTTACGCTACTGAAACAGTTGTGCAAGGAACTTACAGTTTTGTATTATCCTATATTTGAATTGCAAGAGTAAACGTTATGTAGATATATTCAACAGCTATATTCGTAGACTACATTTTCCACAGACTTTTATCCAAGGGTCGCGGGTTCGAATCCCTGTCGCACCAAACGTGCTCGCCCTTTCAGCCGTGGGGGCGTTAAAATGTGACGGTCAATCCCATTATTCGTGGTAAAAGAGTAGCCCAAGTGTTGCTGGTGGGTGGTGATGGCTAGTTGCCTTCCCTCTAGTCTTACACTGCTAAATTAGGGACGGCTAGAGCAGATAGCCCTCGTGTAGCTTTGCGCGAAATTCAAAGTAACTAAATAACTTTACGTTATTCTATTCTACTTTTTTCATGGTAATAACCGAGTTAATATTTTGGTTTTCAAACGCGACTTATAAACCAAACAATTTCGGTTCTAGAACATAACCTCTTCTTGTATCTGACTGGAGCTTAAATAAGAAACTTATTTTATTCGTGTTTTCTTGTCTGTTTGCTTATCTTTGGAAATATGTGAATGGGCTGATGGGTTTCACAGATATAACTGGTTGTTGAACCATTTCTTATCGTAAGTTACGTGCTCAAGTTATCATATATCAGCTTCTTGTGATGTTTTTAAGTAGTGTTTCAACTTGCTCACAAGAGCAAGAAACAACAGTTTCATAACTGACGGATCAATGCCTACTCTTTCTGTTGATTTCCAGAAATGACATATTTGTAGTACTTTCTAAAAATGACATATTTGTGATACTTTCTAAAAATCCTAGACTTTTTGTTTATTCAAACAGGAACTGAAAACTGAAATATGACACTTTTCATCTCAGCGAAATTTGACGCTAAATAAATAAGTAGAAATTTCACTGTTTCGTACTGGAACAAAAACTGAAATGTGATACACTACACACTAATTCGAAATGTTACTTTTTTCACACTAGAGGGATAGATTTTTGTTGGTTTTGAATTTCGCGCAAAGCTACACGAGAGCTATCTGCGCTAGCCGTCCCTAACTTAGCACGGCAAGACTAGAGGGAAGACAGCTAGTCATCACCACCCACCGCCAACTCTTGGACTACTCTTTTATAAATGAATAGTGGGATTGACCGTCATATTATAACGGCCCCGCGGCTGACAGGGCGAGCATGTTTGGTGCAACGGGGAATCGAACCCACGACTCTCAGATTACGAGTCGAACGCTTTAACCCACCTGGCCATGCCGAGCCGAGCGATAGGTTAGAATGTGTTACAGAAAAACCAAATCTTTTCTCTTATAAAAAACCTTCATAGAAGAACATATTATATTCATATATAAAATAGGTGCCAATCTGATTCAGTAACTATTATGTGAAAATTATTTTATAATTCTGTTTTACTGAAATACTAAAAATAACTTTTGTCATTTGTAATTTGCTTTTACCTCGATACTACAAGTTAGTTCTAAGCCTGAGCGAGTTAGACTGAATCTGAAACGTTGCTCACTTCAAGTACCAATCCATTGTAGAGATAATTCAATAATTACGCCGCATACATGAAGCGTAAATTCAACGTACGCAAGACGAGTGTAAAACTGATTATCTATATTCAGAGTGTACTTGCTCGTAAGAATTGTGTGTGACTCTACATCTGATTTTATAGGAACCTCGCTAATTGTGGATTAAAGTGTTTGACAAATTCCACATACCGAAAATGTATACGAATGCAAATCACACGAATACGTCTTTAAGGTGTTGAAATATCATGTTTGTTAATGTCAATTTTATAAATTATTGGTGTTAAAAACAACATTAACGTGTCGCATTGTGAAACTGTTTCGTGGACTTATATTGTTGTTTAAAAATTTACAAAGTGACATTTAAACACAACCAGAGTATTGTTATAAACTAAATTAACATGTTGTATTGTGAAACTGTTTTATGAATTAATATTGTTGTTTTAAGATTTACATAGTAGTATTTAAACACATCCAAAATATTGTAATATACTAAACTAACATGTTATATTGTGAAACACTTTTCTGGATTAATATTGTTCTTTTAAGCTTTACATAGTGATATTTAAATATATACAAAGCATTGTTAAAAACTGAACAAACATGTTGTATTGTGAAACTGTTTCATGGTTAAATATTGTTGTTTAAAATTTTACATCATACTATTTAAACACATTAAAAGTGTTGTTATAAACTAAATTGATATGTTGTAATGTGAAACTGTTTTATTGAATAATATTGTTATTTAACGTTTTACATAGTAGTATTTAAACACACCCAAAGTATTGTTATAAACTAAGTTAACATGTTGTATTCTAAAAGTGTATTATGAATTAATATTCTTAAGTTAACTTTTACTAAGCAGTATTTAAACATCCAAATTATTTTTATTAACTAAACTAACACGAAATATTGTTAAAATGTTTTTTATATTAATGTTGTAGTAGTATTTAAACACATCCAAAGTATTGTTATAACCTCAACTAACATATTGCTCTGTGAAACTTTTTTATAGATTAATATTGTTGCTTTAAGTGTTACATAGTTGTATTTAAACACATCCAAGTTATTTTTGTAAACTAAACTAACCTTTTGTAATGTGAAAATGTTTTATGGATCAATATTGTTGTTTTAAATTTTACATACTAGTATCTGAACACATTGAAAGTATTGTTATAAACTAAATTAACATGTTGTACTGTGAAACCTTTTGTGAATTAATATTATTCTTTTAAATTTTAAATAGTGATGTTTAAACACATCCTAAGTATTCTTATAAACTAAATCTACATGTTGTATTGTGAAGTTGTTTTATGGATTAGTATTTTGTTTTCAGTTATACATAGTAGTGTTTAAACACATCCAAAGTATTGTTATAAAATAAATTTAAACGTTTTTTTGTGAAACTGTTTTATCAATTAATATTGCTGTTTTAAGTTTTACATTGTGGTACTTAAAAACAATCAAAAAATGTTCATAAACTAAATTAACATCTTGTACTGTGAAACAGTTTTATGGATTAATATTGTTGTAGTATACATAGTAGTATTTTAACACATCCAAAGTATTGTTATAAACTAAATTAACATCTGTTTTATTGATTAATATTGTATTTAGGTTTTACACAATGAAACAGTTTTATGGATTAATATTGTTGTAGTATACATAGTAGTATTTTAACACATCCAAAGTATTGTTATAAACTAAATTAATATTTTCTATTGTGAAACTGTTTTATTGATTAATATTGTTGATTTAGGTTTTACACAATAGTATTTAAACACATCCAAAGTATTATTGTAAACTAAATTAGCATGTTGTATTATGAAACTGTTTTATTGATTAAAATTGTTGATATAAGTTTTACATAATTGTATTTAAACACATTCAAAATATTGTTATAAACTAAACTAACACGTTGTGTTGTGAAACTCTTGTATTGATAATATTGTTGCTTTAAGTTTTACATAGTAGTAATTAAACACATCCAAGGTATTGTTATAAACTAAACTAACCTTTTATGATATGAAACTGTTTTATAAATTATTATTATTGTTTTACATTTTACATAGTAGTATTTGAACACATTGAAAGTATTGTTGTAAACTAATTAAAATGTTGTACTGTGATACTTTTTTGTGGATTAATATTGTTGCAGTATACATAGTAGTATTTTAACACCTTCAAATTACTGTTTTGAAGTAAAGTAACATATTGTTTTGTGAATATGTTTTGTGGATTAATATTGTTGTTTAAAGTTTCACGTAGTAGTATTTAAAACATTTAAAGTATTGTTTTAAACTAAAGTAACATTTTGTTTTGTGAAACTGTTTTATTAATTAATATTCTTGTTTTTAGTTTTACGTAGTGGTTTATAAACACATTTAAAGTATTGTTACAAACTAAATTAATATGTTTATCGTAAAATTGTTTTATCGATTAATATTGTTGATACAAGTTTTACACAGCAGTATTTAAACCCATCCAATGTACTGTTATAACCCAAACTAATATGTTGTATTGTAAAACTATTTTATGAATTAATATTCTTTATTTAACTTTTACATAGTAGTATTTTAATATATTCAAAGTATTTTTCAAAAACTAAACTAATATGTTGTGTTTTATGGATTAACTCTGTTGTTTTTAGTGTTTTACGTAGTGATATATAAACACATCCAAAGTATTATTATAAACTAAACCAGCATTTTGTATTGTGAAACTGTTTTATTGACTAATATTGTTATCTAACGTTTTACATAGCAGTATTTAAACACATCCAAAGTATTGTTATGAACTAAACTAACGTGTTACATTGTGAAACTGTTTGACGGATTAATATTGTTGAGTTAAGTTTTACACAGTAGTATTTAAACACATCCCAAATATTGTTATAAACTAAACTAACATGTTATATTGTGAAACTGTATTACGGATTAATTTTGATGTTGCAAGTTTTACATAGTGCTATTTAGACTCATTCAAAGTATTATTATAATTAAACTAACATGTCGTACTGTGAAACTGTTTTATGAATTAGTATTTTTGCTTTAAGTTTTACCATGTGGTATTTAAACTCATCCAAAGTATTGTTATAGACCAAACTAACATGGTCTATTGTGATAGTCTTTTGGGGATCTTGTTATTATTTCAATGTGCTATAATTTAAACACGTTTCTATCTATTTATTTTATTTCTGATTCACAGAACATCTTTAAAAACAATTTAAAGTGTCGGTTAAAGCTGTGGTATATTTAAAGACAACCAGCTTCAAAGATATTGTCTACTGCACTGAAATTCCTCCTTTTTGAGTCGAAAAGCTTCCTTTATAACCGCATCCTTCACCTTGTAAACGATTAGCTATGGTTCTGGTTTTGGAAGTCGTTGCTGTCTTGAACGGTTTGTTTTGAGAATTTCTGCAGTTCTTTGACAAGGAGTGATGGCTCCATTTGAGGTCGTAGATCGGACGTGTGGTAAAATTCTGTATTTTCAAAATTCGCGATCAGGCTTCAAATCTGCGCAATATCATAAACTTTTCTTCGTGAGCTATAAGTTGCTTCGGAATAAAGTCACTGGTCAGTGGTTCGAAATTTTCCCTTTGGTTAGAGCTGTGACGCTTCCTCTTTGCCATAAGTTAACCCGGACGGCATTACTTATTTGAACAGTCGGAAACTGAATGTAACAAAGTGTATAAGCACTCGTTACACCACAGTGACATGCCACTATTTTAGTGCAAGCGAATTCTTAAAAAGTGTGAATGACCCTTTGTTATTTTGCTTAATAAATGAATCGTAGTGCACGTGGTTTCTAATAGACAGACAGAGTAAGTTAATATATCTAATTGAACTGCAGAGAAGACACGTAGCCAGCGTATTTCTTTTGTGTAGCGCCCTCACAGTTCCTAAACTATTCCTCAGTTGAATAAACCTGACAGTCAAATTCACTATATGGTTAAGGTTAACCGCTCAAGCTCGCGCTTCCTCCAGTCAGCAATTCTAATTAGGTATGTCTATACCTGAATCTTAATTAAAGTTCATTGATCTGGCCGTTTAGTCCCACTTATTTTATCAGGCGGCGTTTAGTTTAAAATTCCCTATGTCTTCTGATAATACTCCTTTTGATGAAAACGTAAACACCAGATTCAAAGCGCAGTAATTAGTGGCAGTTAATCTCACAGAAATAATTTATTTAGGTTTTTGTGCTGCCATCTGTTGGACATACTTTGAGTTTTTCCGTGAGTTAATATTTCAACAACGTCAAATTATGTTTAAAAATTGCCTTGTAACTTGAATGCTTGAATTTTTAGATTATGAAATGAAATTAAAAAGAAAAACTACTGAATTATTAAAGTGACGAATGTAAATGTTTATTAAAAGTTTTGTAATGAGCGATAAATTATTCGGAAGGTACGAAGAAAATGTATACCATAATTATAGTAATACTCTTTTTTTATGGTCCGATTAAGAGATTGTAAGTTATAGTCTTTCTGTGTATATTAAAAATATTAGCGTAATAAAATAGAAAAATTTATGAGAAAGGATACGGAAACGTTGTTGAAAAGCTAATGGCTCTTTAATGTATGTAAATTAACCCAACCTGCAAGCATGCTTAGAAAATTGGATAATTAATATTAAAAAAAAATGTAATATTTTTCTCGAAAGCTAGTGACCACCTTTTACTAAGAAGCTGAATATTCATTAATGATTAATCGGTGACTATGTTGTCGACTAGTATTTGTATTTTACACGAAAGTGTACTTTCTTCCGACAAAGGAGCGTTGATTTGCTGCTATCTAGTGGTTATGTTTTATATTTGATGGTACTGTGTTATTACAAAAGTATATGTCATTACGATAAGGGAATCGTTGATTGTGTTGGCATCTAGTTTTCTTTTTTTATTTTATCTTTTGTGGTACTGTAATATTACAAAAGTATACTTTTATCCAGGATAAGATAAGGGAATTGTTCATTGTGCTGCCATCTAGTGTTTTTATTTTATCTTTGATGACAGAAAGCATTTTTTTTTCATAGATAGCTACATGGAGGGTACCGAGTTTACCGCTCCAAGCCCTTGAGCTTGCCCCCGAATTATGAAGATGGTATTTTAAGAGGACAGTGGCAAACCGAATGTGAAAGCAGAATGTTGCTTACAAACCTTGTAATTGTCAAGGTAACGTCCCACATACAAAACAATACACGTGAAAGTAGGGCCTATAATTACATTTTCAAATGCATAAACATTTGCGACTATTTTTATTATTAAGCAAAAGCATAGTTATAACTAACGTGTATTGCAGGCTTGTTTAAACGTACCTCAAAATTAAATATGAAGTCCTATCAGTCACTAGTCACTAAGTTGTACCAGTTTCGAGAAAATCCAGATTTCCTCAGTAACTCTGAACAAGTGCAAATCGAAAAAACAGGCTTTAATATAATGGCGGAGATTATATTACATGTATGGGTTTCATTAGACGTCTTTTATTCACACAATAGTCTTACATTTATATAGAAATTTCATTAGTGTGTACGACTGGTGTTACTAACTTATTCTTGTCAATTATTAAGCCAGTTTAGTCGATTGGTGTTTCAGTCTACTTTTAATATTTTAAACAGCTTATCCGTTTGAATACCATCACACCAAACATGCTCGCCCTTTCAGCCGTGGAGGCGTTATAATAATGCGATCAATCCCACTATTCTTTGGTAAAAGAGTAGCCCAAGAGTTGGCGGTGGGTAGTGATAACTAGCTGCTTTCCCTCTAGTCTTACACTGCTAAATTATGGACGGCTAGCGCAGATAGTCCTCGTGTATCTTTGCGTGATAATCAAAAAACAAACTGTTTGAATAATTCACAGGAATAAATTAATAGTATCGACACTGTATATTTTGGTAGTTCTTATATATGATTGCTTTGCGAGTAAAAGACATTTCAAAACAGATACTTTTTGTTACAGGATTTCCACAATGTAGCTTAATGTATTGTCGTTAAACTACGTTTATCTAGAGTATTGTGCTGCCATCTAGCCGTGTTACAGGAAATAAGAAGCACAAAATAAATACAGCGTAATTCTTGTTAGAGGGTTTGCCACAAGCGTTAACTTCAGAAACATTTATTTCAAATAAAACAACCGCCCAAAACTAAAACAGTCATAAGTCAATGGTTAGCATGCTCTAACTGAGAATCGAAGGTTCAAGGAATTTCGCGTCTTGTTGATGTGGTTGAGTTTTACAAGTGAAATCCAACTAATCGAGTGTGTGTGTGTGTCTTCTTATAGCAAAGCCACATCGGGGTATCTCCTGAGTCCACCGAGGAGAATCGAACTGCTGATTTTAGCGTAATACATTTGTAGACTTACCGCTGTACCAGCAGGGGACACAACTATTCGAATATACAAGAGTAGCCAAAAAGTTCACTGGGTTCTTGGCTAACTGCTTTCCATCTGTACCAATACAAACTTGGGAACACGTTTCAGAAGCTGGGTGCATACTTACATATTAAATTTAAAATATTTATGTAAAAAATAATTTTCACGACACTTTATTCCAGAAAATTTCACAAAAGCTATTTTCTAATTTCATAGTATGTAATTGGAGTAATTATCTAATGATTCAGTGCATTGTAAATAACACCAGAGAGCACTTAGCTGATGATCCAATATGCTATTTTAAAAGTGAGTTTACCAGCCAAGGGTCTGGTGCTACTAGGCCTAGCATGTTCAGGAAGTTAAGGCGCTCAGGTAGTATTCTGAGGGTCGTGGGTTCGAATCTCTGTCACACCAGATATGCTCGCTCTTTCAGCCATGAGAGCATCAATCCATTTGAAAAGAGTAAAAGAGTAGCCCAAGAGTTGGCGGTGGGCGGTGATGACTAGTCGTCTTTTCTCTAGTCTTACACTGCTAAATTAGAGACGACTAGCGCAGATAACCCTGGTGTAGCTTTGCGCGAAATTCAGAATAAACGTTCTCAGGGTGGCAATGCCGTGATGACTGCAAGAAAAAACATGTAACTACACAACTTAAGGCAACACATACACTAGATGTGTTATTACTATAACTTCTACTGTAAATAATAAAGTAGTTTTGGAATCACATTATCAAACTGAACATTATGTTTAATGGTTCGCTCTTGGTAATGTGAAATTCTACATGAAGGTGAAACGTCATTAGATTTATCAACAAATTGGGCTGTCTCAAATACTTCTATTAAAAGAAAATATTTAAAACAAATTTATAAGTACTTAAACGCTTATCTAAAAGCTGTCTCCTATAGTGTATTCAACCCATAACGGACAAAAATATAAATAATGCATTGTTATGATGTGGTGTTTTTTTAAAGCTAACAAAGCGTGATTATAATTAATTATTCATTAAGACATTAGTATTAAGTTTATTATATTTTAAAAAGTCACATTCTTTATCTAGTAACTTAAATATTTTCGATAATTATCACAGAAGAGTATATAATAATAGTGTTCCAACCACGCTGTATTTGCCATGTCTATTTCCGTCGATGCGTTTCGCTCAATCCAGAGCTCTTTAGGTCAGTTGGAATAGAACAAATACGGTTAAGCTGGTGTTTCGGCGCAAAGCTACACCGTGTAATATCTGTGACTCGATCCCTGTATTTTTGAAGTCTGTAAACATGTCAATGAACCACCAGGGAGCACTTGAGGAAGGAGAGAAGTGTTGAATTAAAATACATCTCAAAATTAGTTTAAGGACTTTACGATCGAGTCAAGATACTAAATATTCTGATTTTCTTCTCGATAAATAAATATCGTATTCTTAGCACACCATCACCTCCTGTGACTAAGCAGTAATTCTGAAGGCTTTTAACGCTAATAACTGGGTTTCGATAACCGTGTTGGACACAGCATAGATATCCCATTGTGTTACTTCGTGTTTATAAAACTCTTAGATGTGTGAAATCTCAGAATTATCAGAGGCAAGCCCTCAACAATGCCAATAACCGAGTTTCGACACCCGTGAGAGACAGGTTACTTACTAGTATACCACTTTATCTTTCAGAAGTTTATCAGATTTCACATGTTACCTTATCAACAATGATAACTAGTTGTTACTAGCTATTAGTTGGATAAAATTGGATAAAATAATGAAGGAATATTTACATAACGAAATATTATAGTATGAATACGGCTGTAAATCTTCACCTTTGATCTATTTTCCCATCTCCCCGATGGGTCAGTGGTTAGGTTACAAACTTCCAACGCAAAAATAAACTGTTCCATTATCTGAAACCAGGGAGTAACAAAAAATGTCCATTGGTTTGTTGTTTTTTTTAGTTTGAGTGCTTGATGCAAGCGTGAAGCCATGCTTAGGGGTTTTAAATAAAAACATAAAAGAAAAGCCTGAATTATGCATTCTGAGACCACCTTTTTGGCAAATTTCAGAATAGCACACTGAGATGTTTGTCTTATTTTTTAATCATAAATAAATATATAGGCCTATATATATATTATATAACTTAAAGTTATTAGGCCCAGCAAAGTAAACCTACAGTCCTGTAATCAACATATAAAATATAGAGTCATTCAGGAGAGTGCAAAATGTATGTATAGTGTGTATATTCTGTATTCAAATATCATGGACAGTGTATGTTCATATTCCCTGGATTTCAAGTATTAACGTCACAAATAAACAGTGGATGGCACCGTGGCAGGCTGGCAGCACCATGGTACTGTGAATGTAACGTCGACAAACAGAAGTTGCGATAAACAATCATTCACTATGTCAAGCCTGAAAAAGCAAAAGACACTGCATGGATTCTTTAAACCCATTCATGAGGCTGAACCTGATCAATCTGCTGCAGCCAATCAGGTTGAATCAGAATTGTCAGAGTCATCACCGTGGCCTTCTACCAGTGCTGCCACTACCACCTCAGGTCCAGTCTGGGACATTGAAAATTACATTTCTGAATATGTCAGCATTGGTAAACAGGTAAGTCGACTCCACATTATGTTAATTTTGTATTAAAAATCATGCAAACACTCTGCATCGTTAGCTTGCACAGTGGAGATGGCTACTCTACAGTCAATATGGAAAGGGTGCTTTCTGCAAGTACTGCTGTATTTTTGCTCCTGATGGTGCTGGTGTTGAAAGCCAGAAATTGGGACAACTAGTGAAATTTCCATACACAAACTGGAAGAAGGCTGTTGAAGACTTCAAGGCACATGAATTGAAACAGTACCACCAAGACAGCAATGAAAAAGCTAACAATTTTCTACAGGTCGTAAACACAAGTTCATCTGTGCACTTGCAGCTTGATGCAACTTACAAGCAAGAAATTGAACAGAACTGGAAATATTTACTGCTTATTATTGATACTGTATTGCTGTGGGGAGACAGGGTTTAGCTTCGAGGGGAAAATATAATTCTGGTCCAATGTTTGTTGGTGAAACTGATGAGGAGCCCATCAATAATGATGGGAATTTTCGGGCAATTTTGCGCCATATGGAAAGGGTGATGTCAAGCTTTCAGCAAACCTTAAGAGTGCAAAGAGTAATGCTACGTATCTGAGTCCTCAAATTCAAAATGAAATCATCAATGCCTGTAATACTATGTTCTTGATGCTTTGGTCAACAGGGTTAATGCTGCAAAGTGTTTTTCAATATCAGCTGATGAAACAACAGATATTTCAGGCATCGAACAGTTTTCGCTGTGTGTTAGATATTTGCATGCTAATGACAGCTCTGTTGCAATGAGAGAAGATTTTTTGTAGTTTATACCAGTTTATGATGTGACAGACAGAGACTTGGCTGATGTTATCATAACCAATCTGACAAAATATGGTATTGACATAGCTTACCTGCGAGGACAAGGGTACGACGGTGCTACCTCTATGAGTGGAAATTCAATGGTGTCCAGAGACACATAACTGATAAATTCCCACTTGCACCCAATGTACACTGCAGTGTCCATTCCCTAAACTTGACAATTTCTGATGCTTGTAAAGAAGGTTTTGTGCAAACTTGCATGGGAGTAATTTATAGCATTGAAACCTTTCTCAATACACCCAAAGAAAAGCACGTTTTGGCTCTTTCGGTGGAGAGTAAAGCACCTGAATCGAAAAAAAGTTTGAAAGGTCTCTGCCCCACCCGGTGGGTTGAGAGGCATGACTCAGTCATTGTCTCTCTAGAATTAATCCATGCAGTTGGTCAACATATACAATGGCATTGACAGCACTTCACTGGCTGCAGTAGGTGAACTTAGGGTTTGGTACAAATTATTTGCGAACAACAGACCAGAAAATGTCATAGATGCATATGCAATGTGCAATGCAGAAATGTTCCCAGTCATTTCTAGACTGTTGAAAGTACTTGTCACGTTGCCTGTGTCAACGAGCTCAGTGGAGCGTTCGTTTTCAACTCTCAGAAGACTCAAAACGTATTTGAGAAATACCACCACTGAAGATCGATTGAATGGCCTGGCCTCATTATACATTCATCGTGATATTAAAATTGAACCACACTGTGTTGTAGATGTCCTGAAGAGAACGAACAGACGTTTGAGCCTTTAATAGATATTTGATTGTATTTCTCTAGTTCTGACAAAACTTGCTGTATTAAAAGAGTGTTCAGTCAGAAATTTGTATTTGGCCATTTGTTGTGTGTGAAATTAGCTGCCATGCAATTACGGATCTTTATGAAACTTCACAGGTGGCAACTGAACTTTTCTAAAATGTTTGGGTCCATGGGGGGGTTAACCCCAAAACCTTGTCTACCCCCCTGTCTGAAACATCGCCTTTGATTTAATTTCCAATTGGCCCCCTTCCCAGATAAATTAGCAGAAAGTTTAAATAACTACTATACTAAAATTCGGGGCTTGATTCTCTCAGTGGCCAGAGTGTTGATAACCTATTATAGCTACACAAAGAGTTCTCTGTGCTCTACTCACTATAGATTTCGAAACCTGGTTCCTAGCAGTATAAGTCTGCGAACTGAGGAGGCCATATCCTATTGTATAACGTTTTATTGAAAACCAGTAACCCTATACGCGATTTTACTATTGCACAAAATGATACTTTACAATTGTGAATGAGCAAAGGCCCCATTTCGTAGTCGTGAACGTATTAAGTTTGACCGGAATCGCACAAATCGAATCTTTAACAAATCCCTTAAAACGTTTGGCAGAAACTATTTTTAAAATAAGCAAATTTAAAGAGTAGAAGAAATAAAAAAAAAGTAAAAGGCACAAATAAATCTGTAAATTATTTACAGGCAAACTGTAAAACTAAAAGTTGTTTTTTAAATGCTTGTTGTTAGGCGAAGATCTAAAATGTTCCCCTTTGGTAAAGCGGTAAGTCTACGGAGTTGCAACGCTAAAATTAAGAATTCGATTCCTTTCGGTGGACTCAGCAGATAGCCCAATGTAGCTTTGCTATAAGAAAAACAAACACATACATGGATATAAGTATGAACAGTAACACATTAGCACATCAAAACCGATAAAAGTATCATCATACGTAAACTTTGATGTCCATAATGTAAGGAAAAAATTCTGCGGTTAAAGACACTTGGTCCTATGCGTCAAATATCATAAAAAATCGTCACATACACAAAAAACGAACTTATATTAAGTTGTTTATTATTATCAATAAAACTGAACAATAAAAATTACTGACGTACAAAACTCAATTGATTCGGAGTAATTAGACTGCAGTAATTTAAAAACTGTAGTCAGAATAGGCTAATCATCTCTAAATTTAGAGTTATTGGAATACCCCAATATTTTATCAGTACTACGTAAAATACCATGCAATAAATTCTGTACAATAGATTTATACAATGAAATTGAGTTTACTTGGAGTGTTTAATGGATTAATACATACATTTTTGATAACTTCAAAAGCTGACTGTATTGTGTTGGTGTACAATTCTAAATACGCTGTTTGTTTTCGATATAAGTATAGTGATATAAATGTTTCATTCTTGTGCTCTTCCCTTGACTCACAAAATCCTCACGCTCTCAGTTTGATAGAGCATTCAAAAATTATTTCGATTGAGCATTAAATGGGCGGAGTTACCTCTCTCTCACTCACTTGGTCACTTCGTCTCAAAAACAAGGTAATATCTTCTTCCTCCCATCAAACCCGTGATATAATAATGTACTGGAAAATTTTGGTTTTTAAGATCTTTTAAACTCTAGTTATCTTAACATAAATTATTTTATATATATTTTTAGAAAATTATGTAAAATGCTGACTGCCTCCGATTTAAGTGAAGTCTAAAAGTGGAGAAAAAAATCATACAAACGGGTTTGGCTACATTTGTGTAGTTTATTACAGCTTGGGTGTTCAGTTGGTGAGGAAGATTAGCACTTGGCTCCACACGTGTGTTGTACAGTTTGCACATCAGTCTTGAGACAGTGAGTTGAAAGGTTTGATTTTGAATTTCGCGCAAAGCTACACGAGAGATATCTGCGCTAGCCATCCCTAATTTAGCAGTGTAAGGCCAGAGGGAAGGCAGATAATCATCACTACCCATCGCCAACTCTTTTACCAACGAATAGTGGGATTGACCATCACATTATAACGCTCCCACGTCTGAAAAGGCGAGCATGTTTGGTGTGAAGGGGATTCGAACCCGCGGCCCTCGGATTACGAGTCGAGTGCCCGGTTTAAAAGGAAGAGAGTAAGTGTGCCATTTTTCACTCCCATAATATGATGTAAGCCCAAATATCCTTTAAATAAATATTATTTTTACATGAATAAACGGAAAACAATCCTCAACAATGGAGAATTTATTCACTCATCTGTAAAGTTAATCTGAAAGCTTTAGTTGTGTACAATGCTCATGATGTGAACACGAAAGGAACTTATCCAAAGCATGAAGACTATACATCTTTAAATGTAGTTTGCAAGGAATAAATAAGTTTATTAAAGAATGAGTTGTTATTTTCACGACATATAAGAACGTTTTGAATAAATTTGTCATAACTAGATAACCATAGGTGATCAGTAGCTTGCAACAATTCGATTTTTTTCTAATAGCAGAAATGTCTTTTGTTGCTTGCCCACTATACTTCCCCGAAATGTAATTTTTATTTGTTTATTTGTTGTTAAGCAACAATAGTACTCAATAAGCAACCAGTGCCCTGCCTACTACAGGTATCGAAACCCGATTTTAGCAATATAAGTCCTCAGACCTATCATTGAGTCACCGAGGGAACACTGTTGTTGTTTTTTAGACCAAGAGGCCACACAATAGACTATCTGTGGGCTCTATCCACCACGGGAAATCGAACCCCGAACGTTTGACTTCAGTAGTCTTTACTGGTAAAAGTTTTGCCTCAACAGATCATGCTTGATATACTAGTGTTTAACCCCCAGGGCTTACAACGATAAAAAAATCTGATTTCAATACCCGTGTTGGGCAGAACATATATAGTCCATTGTATCTCAAAACGGCTGGTATGGGTATTAATACTTTATACTGATAAGCAGAGAACAACGTTTCGACCTTCCTAGATTATCTTCAGAAACGTTGTTCTCCCCTTATCAAGGCCCAGCATGGCCAAGCGTGTTAAGGCGTGCGACTCGTAATCTGAGGGTCGCGGGTTCGCATCCCCGTCGCGCCAAACATGCTCGCCCTTTCAGCCGTGGGGGCGTTATAATGTGACGGTCAATCCCACTATTCGTTGGTAAAAGAGTAGCCAAAGAGTTGGCGGTGGGTGGTGATGACTAGTTGCCTTCCCTCTAGTCTTACACTGCTAAATTAGGGACGGCTAGCACAGATAGCCCTCGAGTAGCTTTGTGCGAAATTCAAAACAAACCAAACAAACCCCTTATCAGTAAGTTTTAATACCCATATCAGCCGTTCTTATATACATTTTTATTTGAAGTGGGGTTTCATCGTTTCATCATCAAGAAGAGATAGTCCACTGTGTATTTTTGTGATCCACACACACGAATGGATAGTTTTGTTCTACGTCATTGTACAGAAATTATTTTATAACAATTTTAATCACTTCTCTACACAACACTGATTCTTTACAGTTTTTAAGTACTTTTGTATAGTTGGGTGAACACGTCTTTCAGTAAATACGCGGGTAATAGCGTCACCCTACACAGTGTTGACTCGCGTTTCCAAGAAATTGAGTTTGACTCGTAACAAAAGTTAATAAGGAAAAATACAAGGATTCTCGTCGATCTCACCTGTTAGTTTATCGGTAACATTATTTCTAAGGAATTTTCTAGGTTATTCCTTGTGGTAATAAACTCGTATTTCAAAACTGTTAGCTGAAAACTCGCATTTAAATATTTTAAAAAGGATTTACCTGTTTCAATTGGAAAGTATCAGCTCTCCACTTGTCGTAATATGAATTTTTCAAAAACATTATGCTCCGCTGCTTGCTTCTCAAAACCCATTAGATACAACAAATTCGTTCTACATAAAAAGATTTTGTGGACAAAAATTTGAAAAACTTCGATATTTTTAGTTTATCTGATTTTGTGAAAATTCAGCATTTTTTCTTGTTGTCTCTCATGAGATCAAATTCTTTCCGAAAAGATAGTCAATAAATATTTCATAAGCTTTCATAACTGCTCCTAATTTTTTTGTTTATTTAGAATATATATATATATCTTTACTTTTATTCAAATCTCTGTCACACCGAACAAGCTCGCCATTTGAGCCGTGGGGGCGTTATAAAGTCACAGACAATCCCACTATTCGTTGGTAAAAGAGTATCCCAAGAGTTGGAGGTGGGTGGTGATGATTAGCTGTCTTCCCTCTAGTCTTGCACCGCTAAATTAGGGACGGTTAGTGCAGATAGCCTTCGTGTAGCTTTGCGCGAAATTCAAAACAAAACAAAACAAATCAAACTTGTATTCAATAAGAAAATAACGTTTATTTGTATGTTTATGGATAGGAACGAAATTTCACGATGTACTGTCTACTACATGGTCTAACGTATTAATCAGTCACGAATTTTGAAATCCTATGCCTTCAAACCCTTTGCTGAGACACACAAGCGGAGATGTTCCACAATGTGGAATCATACCTCCGGTTTTACTTTGTAAGTCCATATACATATCGCTAACCCGCAGAGGAAAGGAAGGGTTTGGTTTGTTTGGTCGTTCGCGCAAAGCTACAAGAGCACTATCTGCAATAGCCATCTCTAATTTTGCAATGAACAACTACAGGGAAGACAGCTAGTCATCAGCACCCACCGCCAACTCTTATACTACTCTTTTACCAACAAATAATGGGATTGAACGCACATTTTAACGCCCCCATGGTTGAAAACGCAATTCGAGCATGCGACCCTCGGATGACGAGTCGAGCGCCCCCTAACCACCTGGGCATGCCGGGCCGATCTTTCCAAGAAGAAGCAATGATTTGCCACCTAATGGACATCTATGACACATACAATAATGACAGTAGCAGTTGAAATATTAACATTGGCAGCGTTAGTAGCAGTATTAACACTTTAACAGAATTTATCTACACTTTCATCAGTTCCATCGTTCCAATATTTATATAAACAAAGTGTCTTGATTTTTGCATACTCTCAATCTTGTGGTTCAACCGTAAGACCGACAGCTGAAAAAGCTAAAAGTTGGGCTTCGATACCCGTATATCAGAGAGAACACATTGTTTAGGTTTGCGGTTAATATAACTTTTTTGTTATATCTAGGGTGTTAACAGTGGTGTTGTGTCTTGACATTTGTAAACTCATAACACTTCTCCCCCGCAACTAGACATGACCAGGTGATTAAGGCACTTGACCCGTAATCTGAGGGTTGTGGGTTCGAATCACGGTAACACTAAACAGACTCACCCTTTATTCGTGGGGGCGTTATAATGTTACAATCAATCCCACTATTCATTAGTAAAAGAGTCGCTCAAGAGTTGGTAGTGATGACTAGCTGCCTTCCCTTTAGTCTTGTACTGCTAAATGAGGGATGGCTAGCGCAGATAGCCTTAAATTAAAATTCATTTTAATTTAAAATGTGCAAAAATTGGCTCGTGCTTATGGAATTCATTCTTCGTACTTTAATAAAACAGTATCATATTTAATACGAAAACAGACTGTAATTTACGAGAAACGTGTACAGTATTGAAATAGAAAATAAACAAACCTGTTTTTACGAAAGAAAAGTAAAATATATTGATCACATTTCTTCTTCATTTCTTACTTTACATAAAACAAAGATGTTAATACAAACCGTTCAATATATTCAGGTTCTGACTAAATTACCTTATCTTATAACAAAGCCACGTCGAGCTATCTACTGTGTTCACCGAGAGGAATTGAACCGCTGATTATGGCCTTGTAAATCCGAACATTGCATTGTAGGACCTTACTAAATTATACTTATCACGTTATTTCAAAAGTAAATTTAGCGATATATCACCGTAAAATATGACCCAAAGCTCTACAAGAAAACAACAACAACAAAACTTTTTGTAAGGTGGCACGAGCAGCTGTTGACTGATGACGTCACAACACATTCATAATAACACGTGATTTTTGTTCACGCCTAAACAGATAGATGTCAGAACCACAGAATAAGTCACAGATTACGCGGTGAACGCTTTCTTTCCGTTTTAGCTGTATCCCTACCTCTCAAATAAATAAATCTGCGAAAAAATATGATATTAGATAGAATAGATGTTTTGTTTTTCCCCTTCTCTCTATCTCGCTGGATCATAAACATATTTATACTTCGTTCTACGTGATCTATCGGTGACCTCAGAAAGTATGACAATTTATAGCGTACAAAAAATCGAGTTCGATAATCGTGGTGGGCAGAGCACAGATAGATAAACTATTGTGTATTTTTACACTTAACAGCAAACAAATACTTTATGTGAAAACGCTCAAGTCGCTTGATGAACGTTTTCGAAGCTCAGTTGCATTTTATAATAAGAAGAAAACTTTTAGCCTTATTTGAAGCTAATATCGTTTATTAATAAACTATTGGTAACACTGTAAAAAGCTGTAGCGAAGACATCAGTAAAAACCATGAAAAACTAGAAACAAATATATGGGGTTAAAAAATTCTCGTTTTCACACCCAATCTCAAACTCTATTTTGAGGTATAAACATACCTCAAATCTTCACCTTTGACTGTTCCAAACCCCAACCCCACTCGCAAAACCACGTTTATTTGATCTGTTTTCACAATAAACCTCCACCTTTATTTTCACTGTTTTCACACTAAACCTCCACCTTTATTTTCACTGTTTTCACACCAAACCTCCACCTTTATTTTGACTGTTTTCACACTAAATCTCCACCTTTATTTTGACTGTTTTCACATTAAACCTTCACCTTTATTTTGACTGTTTTCACACTAAACCTCCACCTTTATTTTATTCAATTGCATAACCAAACACAATTAAATGAGGAAACTTAACACATCCAGAATACAGTAACAATATGTTTTTATAATAAAGTAAAACCAGTATAAAGCGGAATCGCACAAGACCGAGTAAAATTTCCGGCTTAAGCAGGTTTTCCGGCTTAGACATAGTGAACATGCATTTCTTTAATTATATATAATGTTTGAGGGGAATGTTATACTTGCTTGACTCAAGGGAAGTAAGACGTTTGTGAATAAAGTTATTATACTCTTTATGTTATATTTGTTAGAATAAGAACAAAAATAGACATTCAAAATACACATATGTACACTAAACCTTAATCAAATTTATTTAAAGAAAGTGTCCAATTTTAACTGTTTTGTTTTTTTAATGGGCTTTCTCATGCGGTTAAAAGAGAACACCAATTCTACAACCTTTTCATGAAGTTCATTTTCCACTTCATTTTTGCATACAATTTGATAGTGTTAATAAAACTTATCACTTGGGATAAAGTAGGAATTTCTATTTCCTCACTATCTTCACTGTTTTGTTCATCTTTTGAATCTCTCACACTGTTACCATATTGCGATTCTATTATAGATTTTCAATCAGTTTCATCAGTTTCTGTTAAAACATTCTTGCCAACGTTTCAAATCTTTTCACGTTTACAGAATCATCTGTATCAATCTTCTCAATCAGAGGTTGGATTTCATTAGAATCGTCTTAACAAACAACTTTTCCACAATCTCCGCCATTATCAAGAATAAATCCAGTTTTAAAAACACTTTATTACACATTTGATTGAATGACTTAAAAATGCAATTGCATCTAACACATCAATTTTAGATGCTCTCTTACAGTCGTCCATGTTTACAATAATATGCTGAAGCATCAGTTTTCTGTATTTCAATTTTATACACTGTATAATTCCATTATCTAGTGGCTGTAGAACTGATGTTGTACATGAAGGTAGAAAGACCAAAAGAACATTTTAAAGTTGAACTTCTGGGTGACAAGTTACATTATCTAGAAAAAGTAGAATATTCCTATTTTCTTGTTCCATTCTTTTGTTTATTTTAAAAAATTCCTCGAATATAACACTTGTCATCCACACTTTATTATTCGCTTTCTATTCCACAGGAAGTTGATTCTTCCTTAGATTTTTGAAACAACACGGATTTTCACTTTTACTTCTTACCCACGGTTTCTCTAGTTTTCCATCAGCAAATGCGACCAAAAGTACAGCCAATCGTTCTTTCGAATAGCGACCTCTGGAATAATGACGTAGAAAAAAGAACAGAATATATTTAACCAATATTTACTGTAACAAAGTGTCTGAGAATGTATTAATATTTAAACAAATTATTAATTAAACACTAACTTATTAATATTTAAAGAAATTATTAATTAAATAATAATTTAATATTTAATCAAAATCATTTTTCCACCTTACTCAAGTTCTAATCCTACTTATTGATAGATGAGGCAGTTGAAAGACAGTTTTCCGTCCACGTTACGCAGGTTCCGACATATAGAGGGCCTTTTATTTGAGAAATCTTAAGATAATGCTGTAAAATGTTAATATTTTCGCCTTATGCAGGCCCCCCGCTAGTACAGTGGTATGTCTCCGGATTTACAACGCTAAAATCAGGGGTTCGATTCCCCTCGGTGGGCTGAGCAGATAGCCATTTGTAGCTTTGCTATATGAAAAACACAAACACGCCTTATGCAGTTTCCGGCTTAGACAACTTTTTCTGTATAATGAAAGCCCCCCGCTAGTACAGCGGTATGTCTTCGGAGTTAAAACGCTAAAATCAGGGGTTCGATTCCCCTCGGTAAGCTCAGCAGATAGCCCGATGTGGCTTTGCTGTAAGAATATAGGTTTAATATATTTTCAATTAGTTACATCTATTTGATTTGAATTTTCAGCGCAACTACACGAGAGCCATCTGCGTTAGTCGTACCTCATAAGGAACACTGCAAGCCAAATAAACACAACATAACCATAGAAACCACTCAAATACTAAATAAAGAAACAAACATAAACAAACGCAAAATTAAAGAAGCCTTAACTCCAGGCTTCAATATAAAAACCAATACAAAGGAACACCTTTATACCTATATTAAAAATAAAATAATACATAATAATGATAAAATAAATAATATAAAACTATATATTCAAACATCTAACACCGCTCTCTACATTCCGACACTCAGTTACACAACCCCTTTAAAACATGTGGTCAGCTTCCGGTCAATTACCTCTTTCTTTCTTTGTGAACCTGACGATGACTGTAGAAGGTCGAAACGTTGTTCGCTTTTCTACGTAAAAATTTTCTCAACCCAAATGAGCCGTTTTTACATATATATTTTACTCTACAAGTGGGTTTTCTCGACATCACTGAATGGAACTTTATTTCTAGTGCTATTAGAAGACCTTTTTTGGAAATCTCTAGTTAATTCTAGATCAACGAGGCAGAGAACTTAAATTAATTTTCATGTTCAATACATCTTTAAATTATTTTAATGAGACGATAGTAAGTTGGAAACTTGATTTTGTAGATATTACATACATTCTTACTCGTATCTAGGCAAAAATTGTCACACTAATAAATCTTATACCCCTCTATTAGGGTGGAGTACTTTGTAACGCTACGTTCCAACAATGGCTTTTATATCATGTTGCTTAGCAACCAAAGTATATATAAATACAATAAGACAACCATTTGTTGCCTGTTTTATGTCAATGTAGCTACTTTGCAAGGTGTAAAAGGGTCTTCACCACAATTCGTATGGTGGTCCATTAGGTCCATTTTCAGTTTTCCAGGTTTTACCACTACTTCGCTCCCTGTTGATGGAACTTCACCAAATTTTGCACGAAGGTTTTAATGGATCCATGGGAAGATACATACAAACTTGAGCTTTTAATTTGTGTTTTGCATTTTTTCATGTTTTATTTTTGTTTGTTTGTACCATTACATATAAGGGAAGCAACTTTTCACGTCTTAAAATGACCTTTCATTAACCATAAATTTACGTAACTTACATCCAGTAGACGGGTACTCGGGCTATTAGACTAATATTGTTGTTAGTCTATGTTCTCAAATTATAAAATGAAATGCACAGACAATAAAAATTGAAAAAAAAACATTTAATGTTTTTTATTTAGAGTCTCCGTTGATTAAAGACGTTTGTTTTTTATTGAAACTGTTGGTGATGTAACAGAAAATATCGATTTAAATTTGGTATTGAATCGATACTTTTCGTTTCATAATAAATTTCATGAACTTGGATTTAGGCTATGTGATCAAACACTACGTTTTTACTTTATTATATCAAAACTTACTGCACTTATAAGGTTTCAAGGCACACTTCTTCTCACGGCTCCCTTATACAGATAGAATAGTTATTGAACTATTCTATCTGTATAAATGCATTTTGGCTTCAGTTACTCCTCCTGTATCAAGAAAGCAAGCGTGATGTGACGTGACACATGCGAGCGCGCATGCGCATTGTTTTTGTATATAGGAGAAATATATGTAGGGTTATTATTTGTAGCGTTCTTTCACACTATTTATTTGTCCAGTTATTAACATTTTTTATTACATTGTTTTATATTATGAGTGCTCACAACTTGTTTCCGTTTGTTTGCTTGTTTATTTCAGAATTGTTACTCTGAGTTACATAATTTTAAAAATAATATACCGTGGTAAGACAAGTATTCGACAGCATTCACTGTTAATTCTCGAGCTACTCCTGCCTTATAACGCACCTACAGGAGGTTCCAAAACGCGGAGCTTGTTTTTGTAGAAATGGACAGCGAATTAGGAACTCAGTGGTTCATGGTTCATAGTCACATCACGATATATTCTAAGTTAGAGTTTCGCTGGGTTTTAGTGTTTTGTCAAACTACGTCGTCAGCTGATATTTTTAGCACAGAAAAAACATCTATCGATCTGTCTATCTTATTGTCTGCCTGTCTGCATAACCTTTTTTTTTCAGTTTCATCTGTTCATCGCAACACATTTTTGAAACAATAACAGTGTTCTCTAAAAGTTACATTTTACAAGTATTTGGAAAAGTTATACAATTTCACGTTTAAGTAGAATCTTTATTTAAGAATCGCCTAGTTTTACCATGATACTGTTAATACAATATTCCATTGTAACATTTTTGTTTTTATTTTTAAATATTGGCAGTGGCTTTGACTATAAAATTGTTTGTTTGTTTTGTTTTCATCATATATCATATATTTCCATATACTTTACAAAAATAGTCCAAATGTAAACCGAACGTGTTTAATTAACGTGCACAAACAAGTGAAATAATGAAATATTTGTTAACTCCATAATTTGTCTGAAACATAGTTATATAATGAAACTGAGTATATCATGTTTACAGAAAGTGAAGAAGTGCACGTGAGTGCATCTTCACTCTGACGTCATGAAATGGTCTTTCTTGATTGGTCATTTTAAGTAAACATGCAAAAAGAAAAATCATTTGTCCGATGGTTGTCACGTTGCTTGAAGTTGCGTGGTCTCGTGAAACACGTACTCTTCACGACAGTAATATACTCGTCACTACCATATATGGCTCTAGATATTCTAAAGGCTCGGTGGTGTTTTACGAAACTATTGAGTGACACCTGGGGCTTCTGTGGAATAAATAAAAAAGTCTATTTTAGAGTTTTTTATGTTTTGTTACTGTAGAGATTCGTATTGTTCTCACCAGGACAGAATAATATCACCATTAAGTTATACACGTACTTTATACATTCAGAAATTTCAATGGAAAATGACAAGACCGAAAACATTTTTTTTCTATTGACCTTTCTTGCAAAAAATACAATAATATTTTTGTAACATTCTCAACTCACTAAAAGCTACTGTTATTATTATTTTTAGTCGAACCGGACTGTTTCATAAGTGTTGCTTGTTTTAAGCAACACATTTTCCAGTTTATCTTGTCCTAGGTAAATGTCACCGCCCTCCAGTGGCTCAACGGTAAGTTATGACAGTGTCGATATTCGTAACTGGCACAGCTCAGATAGCCCATTGTGTAGCTTTGTATTTAATAGCAAACTAACAAACAAAAACACTGAACGTGCGACACGAATGACGTTTTCAGGCAGATGGATCATGTACAGAAGTATGCAAACATATATTCATAACTTCTCCCAGAATGTCTTCATCACTCATTTCTGTTTTCCCTCAAAACAGCAACCCCCTTCTATGAATTTCTGTTTTTATCTATACATTTTGATAGATTTAATTAAGCCTACTTCTGCGTCTCTTTATATATTTCTACACACCTTCCCACCCCTTCATAGGTTTCTGCCTACTCTGCTTTTCTAGTAGCAGAGCCAATTTTTGTATAAACTGTTGAGGTCTTGTCTAATGTTTTTGACATTTATGGATCAGCTCGTGTGTCAAGAATATTATAGGTGATTCAAAGTATTATCTCTAACAACCTGGTTCCACCAAATTAGGCTGGGCATGGCCAGGTGGTTAAGGCACTCGACTCATAATCTAAGGGTCGCGGGTTCAAATCCCCGTCACACCAAACATGTTCGCCCTGTCAGCCATGGGGGCGTTATAATGTGACAGTCAATCCAACTATTCGTTGGTAAAAGAGTAGCCCAAGAGTTAGCGGTGAGTGGTGATGACTACCTGCCTTCCCTCTTATCTCACACCACTAAATTAGGGACGGCTAGCGCAGATAGCCCTCATGTAGCTTTGCGCGATATACAAAACAAACAAATCCACCAAATTATCATTTATTTTAAATTTCGTTTTGTTCCATTTCTCTCGTTTGAAAACATACACTTAGACACTGATTTACCTTAGCACCTAGCTGCTACTTAACGCATGACTTTCGAAACGGTTCTTTTTGTTATCAAGATGTTCATCCTAAAATATTATAATTCTGAAATTTTTGCCAACTGTGTCTTAGAATGCCATTACGTTCATAATAATTCAAGTTTGAGCACTAAGGGCACGCGCTATACATGTATAACAAGCTCATCAGTAGAGAAAGTTTTAAACCCTTAGCCAAGTCTGATAATGAACGTGAGCTAAGAATAAAAGAAATTACATTAATTAATAAACTTAAACGTAAATTAAATTAACAGAATAACGTTATCCATATATTATTTTGGCTAGAGCGGTAAGATACGTTCTAAATTTATCTTAACTTGGCGATAAGGTTCGACTCCTAGGGTTTTATGTTAAATATGGGTTTCCATGCCACAATACGGTTATTTTAGATGCATTACGTAGTTACTCTATGATATGAGATACATGTAAGTGCGTACATGTTCAGGGCAGCTTCTGTGTTGTGGTTGTTATGTTCGCAACAGTAACTTTGACCCATGAAAGCTCGATGGTAAGTTTTAATTTTTATAGAGCTAAAATTGAATGTTTGATACTTGCAGTAGACGTAACATAGATACCACATTGATTGTTTTCTTATAGTTAAGCCACTTCGAGCTATTTCCTTTTTCTACCGATTGAAATTGAACCCCTGATTTTAGCGTTATAAATCCGTAGATTTATCGCTGTCCCGATGTTGGAGTGGGGGCATGTTGATAGCTATAAATTATTCGGTTTGAGCCCGGGTTTCAGTAAAATTAATTTTTTTGCTAAATTGTTATTTAGATAAAGCTTGTTATAGCTGGAGAATCGTTTGAACTATTGTTCATCAAACCTTGCATTTCTTAAAGCCTTTATGAAAAAAAAAAACTTGAATACTTTGTAAATCCGAAGAATATGTCCAGAGACTAGCGATACGTGAAAGTAAAAAGATTATTTTAAATATATTATTGGAAATTCCAATAAATGCGTTATGCCCTTATGATAGGATTTTGGAGTTCAACATTTCAAAAACTGTTGTTTGTAAAAATAGAAATCAGTTGAGATCGAGGACGATAATTTCAATATCGATAAGTTTTGATGTAGCGAAGAAGTGCTGAGGCTGAAAGACTGGATACAAACATTCATACTTATTGTACACAGAGGTACAGGTGTATTATTTATGATGTTTCTACGTTTCTGGATAGAAGTTTCATATTTATGGTAGACAGAGATAATTATACATTGTTTATTTTATTCTGAGACAAACAACCTAATAGCTAACCTGTAAATCAACAGGTTTACGACGCTAAAATTTTTGTTAAGATATACGTTGTAGGCAGATCACAGATAGCCCATTGTGTACCATTGTGTAGTATTGCGCTTGACAATATTCAATCAAATCTTTTTCTCATAAAGTAAATTTATTTTGTTATCTTACTTTCATTACATTATTCTTATAATTTTCATGACACTTCAAGTGGCTGGATTAGAGCGCCTGTCTTTATGTGAATTAGTAGGAACCAGATTCGAAACCTAATATTTCTTTGAAAACACTTCGCACATTCATCCGAAAGGGCTTTGTAACAGTTGGTCAATCCCAACATTCGGTTAAGAGTAGTAGTGTAGACGGCGGGTGCTTATGAATAGTCGTCTTATATCTAGTCATCAGTTCTAAGTTATAATTACCTGAACCCTGGACTCTTTTCATGTGACTGTTTAGCCGTTCGGGTTGATTGTTTGCTTGTTTTTGAAATTCATGCAAAGCTACATGAAGGCTATTTGCGCTAGCCGTCCCTAATTAGCAGTGAAAGACTGGAGAGAAGGCAGCTAGTCATCACCACCCACCGCCAACTATTGGGCTACTCTTTTACCAACGAATAGGGGGATTGACCGTAACATTATAACGCTCTCACGGCTGAAAGGGCAAGCATGTTTGGTGCGACGGAGATTCGAATCCGCGACCCTCGGATTACGAGTCGAACGTGGGTGATGACTAGCTGCCTTCCCTCTAATCTTACATTGCTAAATTAGGCATGGCTAGCGCAGATAGCCCTCGAGTAGTTTTGCGCGAAATTCAAAAACAAACAAACAAACAAGTAACTAAACATGCTATACAATCGGTGGTTGAAGATACGTGTCTATCCTTTGTCCCTAACACAGCGCCAGCTGATTGGTTAGAATTTCAAAATTGGCCAAGAACTTGCGTGGGTATGCCTGCCATTCACAAAATAACGCATACTTTAACATATGGAACAAACTCGGTTTGAAATTCCCGCTCACTCGTTAATTCTAATTACAAAACGTTCTATCATAAAGTATTACGTTTAATTTGTAATCTTTTTTTATTATTTGACTGCTTGAATCCTACCTTCATCGGTGAGCTTTGGAGGCTCGGATTCGAAACTCAGAACTTAAAGTTGACGTGACTGCTTACACGACTGACACTTCTAGGGTTAAACAAAAAAGAGAATAAACATTCGGTGTACGTTTGTACCATTCTCTTTATCCCAGCACCACAGCACCAGCTAATTATTTAAAGCATGCGCCCTTTTCTTTACCCTAGCACAACGTGAGCTGATTACATAACGCATGTACCTTTTTCTATGCTTTAGCACAGCGTAAGCTGATTGTTTAATATAAGTACCATTCTCTTTATCCTAGCACAACGCAAGCTGATTGTTTAATATAAGTACCATTCTCTTTATCCTAGCACAACGCAAGGTAATTGTTTAATGTAATTACCATTCTCTTTATCCTAGCACAACGTAAGCTGATTGTTTAATATAAGTACCATTCTCTTTATCCTAGCACAACGCAAGGTAATTGTTTAATATAAGTACCATTCTCTTTATTCTAGCACAACGCAAGCTGATTGTTTAATATAAGTACCATTCTCTTTACCCTAGCACAACGCCTGCTGATTGTTTAATGCAAGTATCCTTTTCTTTACCCTAGCACAACGCAACTATAAAGTACCATATCCTAAGGTCCAGTATTTATAACACTTCTGAAAACAGTAACCAGCTTCCCCTGTTGAAAGTACTAGAGTTTCGTCACAGCTTGAATTTTATATGGAAGAATCACACAGGTAATTTTATTCTACGGTTTTAAAGTCCTTCTGGAGGGGAAAACGAAATATAATCACTTCTATTTAAGAACGAGGTTTCAGATGTATTCGGTGCAGTATCCTTCGGAAATAGTCCTAGTCAACAATGATGAATGACACATAGAGATGAAGATTGAATGCCATGGCGAAATAAACTTGGTCTAAATAAGCATGGCCTGCAAAGCTGCTGCATGCTGAGGTAGAGTCTGCGGTTGAGGTTGTCGCCGTCGCAGACGTCGGTCCAACTCGTCCCAAAGATGTTCGATGGGGCTTAAATCTGGTGATCTGGAGGGCTAGGGAAGAACGTTGATGTTGTGGTGTCTCAAGAAGACAGTGGTGATTCGGGCTGTGTGAGGACGGGCGTTGTCATGTTGAAAAACGTCGTTGACGTTCACCATGATTTGTTGCACATAGGGCCTAAGAGTCTCGTCGACGGTTGCGTACGGTCTGATCGGAAATCCTACGCAGCCCTGGTATGGTTGAGGCAGTAGACGTCGCAGTGGTGGTCCTATCCCGAAGGTGACGTAACCGGATGTAGCGATCTTGTGCGGGCGTGGTCACACGAGGTCTGCCAGATCGTGGACGGTCACAAGTTGATCCATGATGTTGGTGACGATTCCATAGCCTTGTGATGGTGCTTGGGTGGACATTCACAGCTCTGGCAACATCTGATCGAGATTTGCCTACTTCCAAGCGACAAATGGCGTGGTTGCGTTGTGTTTCAGTCAGTCTTGGCGTAACTGTATTGCGTGTCGGTGGCTTAACACTGAGCTATGGAAACCGAGAACCCGTCACTTTTATAGGGATTTTGCACATGTTGCACTAGCAAAACATGCAGATCTCTCAAACAAATTTATTGGACACGCATGCCTTTTTGGCGAAAAATCCGATGTTTTCCTCCGTTTCCAAAGTGCACAACTTTTATTGTCATTTTGGTCTGACAATCAGTGCCTTAACACGTGTAACATCACATACTCTGAGCTTGTAACGTTATTACATATATTTTTCTTTAAAATAACAAAAATATCCCTTTTGCGTTTCTTTTTTTGAAGAGTATATTTTACAAAGGGTTCTCCATATTTTAAAAATATCCAATAAAGAAGTTTCAGGTGAGTTTCTGTTGTGAAAAAAAATTAAGTTAATACTTCCCTGACATGGCCTGTTGGTTAAGGTGCTCGACTCGTGTCTGAGAGTCATGGGTTTGAATCCCTGGCGCGCCAAACATGCCCACCCTATAAGCCCATGGAGGCACTACAAGTTACAGTCAATTCCAATATCTGTTGGTAAAAGAGTAGCCCAGGAGATGGTGGTGGGCGTGATGCTACATGCCTTCCCTCTAGTCTTACACTGCTATATTAGGGACAGGTAGCGTAAATAGCCCTCGTGTAGCTTTGAACGAAACCCAAATCAGAATTGTGTAAAAGCTAGGTGACTAATACATTTTGCAGTAAGACTTTGGATGTTTGTCACTGTCATTAGTGTCTATAAACCATTTGGTGTCTTTAGTTTCTATAAAGAATTAAGACCAGCAAACTGACTAAAACACCTCGTCAAACAGCAAACTTACTGTATAAGAAACCTTAGAAAAATAAAAATACTAAACGGTTCCAATATCATAAAATTTATCTCAACTTTAATATGTGTTAAATATACGTCACATCTGGTTCTTCTCTCGTGGGTAATTGTTGTTGTTTTTCATCTAAAGGCACACTTACTTAAATAAAAATGCTATGTGGCATCTTATAAGCTCCTTGTGTTTGTTTTGATAACAAAGCCATATTAGACTATTTGGTGTGTTCACCGAAAGGATTCTAATCCTGGTTTTCAACGTTGTAAGTCCGTAGATTTACCGCTGTCCCATTAGAGGACAGCCAAATATGAAAACTCGATGTAATACAAGACTTATTACCACCTGAATTACGATCATTAGCGAGTGGCGTGACGTAACGTCTTACGCCTGCAAATCGAAAGAGCAACAAGTCTTATCCACTTTGGTTTCGTCTACAAAACTAATTTATATGAAGGACACGTTTCATTTGTTTATTTCTCTCATGTGTAACTTTTCCAAAATTTCACACCACTCCAGCGTATTCCCCAGTCCAAATCATTGACATTTCACGTGACAAGTAGATCCACTTACGAAATTGAACACTGCAAATCATTGTTATTAATTAAGCCTAAAACTACACAATGTGTTATTTATTCTCTATTCACCTCGCGAAATCGAATGTTACATTTCAGCTTTGTAGGTCTGTAAATTTACTACTGGTCCACCAAGAGATATGTTATAAGAGTAATAATCGAATCTCATTATTCGGTCAGATAAAAGTAATCGAAACGTTGGGGGGGCGTTGTTTAACTGCCATATTCCTAGCTTTTAATTTTAGAATTAGGAACGGTTATGCACTAATAATCCATGCGCAGTGTTTCGCGAAAATTATAAGCAAATAAATGAAATGTACGTTTTTTTTAACATAACTAAATGTTTTCTGTAAAGCAATAAGTGACAAAAAGGTTGAGATTCACTAGACAAAGCACACGAACTTGAAATTTAAAAAGGATAAAAAGCAGTTAAATAAATTTTTAAGTTCATTCACAGTCAGTTAAACCTAACGAGTGTTGAACTTGAGAATCTGTGGCTACAGCCCTAAAGTAGGTGGTTTAAAAGATAGAACTTAGAGCTTTAGCTGAGGTACACTTACACAAAATTGAAATAAAAAGGAAAACAAATTTAGATAAATATTTAAGTTTTTGAAGTAAATTAGGCTTAAAGGGCATTGAATTTGAGAATCTGTGACTACAGGTCTAAAGCAGGAAGTCTATGAGAAAGAGCTTTAGTTAAGGTACATGAAGTTAACATAGAAAAAAAAAGAGAAAAAGAAAGATTAGATAAACATATACTTCAGCTTGTTTAAAGTAAGTTAGGCCTAAAGGAAATTGAACTTGAAATTGTGTGGCTACACCCTAGGGCAGGTAATCTAAGAAATATAGCTGTAGTTAAGCTACGTGAAGTTGAAATAAAAAGGTGGAAATATATTATTTAATACCCTTTAGGCTTAGCACATAATTCCCAAACCGTTTCAGATATAAACGTACACATATTTCTCCCTCTCCAATTTTTATGTATATATAAAGGTAACATAATACAAAAGGAAGGGAAAATTATAGTGATATATAACGATAAATATGAGCTTATAACAACTACAAGATCTACAAACTACGATTACAGCACGAGCAACGGTTGTTCAGCGCTTAGTTACGACACGTGAACGAACATGTAGCAGGTATTCAGGATAAATTTAGACAATTAACTCTCCCGTATTGCTATCATTATAATTCTTAATATTCACATTTTGGTGATGTTTTTTAGTATTTTCTACATTAATCTAAAGTGGTTAATCTTTGGTAGTTATGTTTAATACCATGCTATTATCTAAATCCCACTATTCTGACTTATTTTGTTCAGTTTAAAGTGGTTCTATTCGTTCTATATTTACAAAAACGTCTGCTTATTATAGCAAGCCGACAGAGACTGCTGTGTAGACTTTGCTTTCGTCGACTCCACCTTTAGTGTCACCTTTATCTACGTAAGGGACATAATATCTGCATGGATCATCTGATGTGAGAGGTTGGTGTAAAGACCAGAATACAAAGTGATGAAAACCTGTGTAGAAGCCTATTCAAAGATAGCAGGCCGTTTAGTTGTTTTAGATACCACACTGAAACGTTTTCTAATCATAGAACAAAGTCAGTCCAGGAACTCTGCAAAAAAACGCCTCATACGGTCAATACTATTACTAATGCTTTCTGAAAATGAGCAGTCTAGTCCAGAATGAGCTCGTGCTAATAAGACATCGTCCAACCCAGGCAGAGTTTTACAAGAGCTTCACTCTGATGCTTCCAATAGATTATGGCTAACAAAAGAAGTAGAAAAATGGCAAATGTCAAGCAGTTAAGACAGTGATGGTACCCCATTCCGCACAAATGAAGACCGAAGCAAGTCCAACATGTGCATGTGCATTAAACACTGCGACAATGTTGACAATAACTACATACTGATGTGGAAACTATAATTAGCTTAGATAAAATACAAAGAGCCATAAATGTATCTAAGGACGTAGTTCCAAGTCCAGAGGGCTTAACAATCCTCGTCTTAAAGAAACTTACAGTAACCATCTTATTTAAGTTTTTATTGGAGTATCATCGTAGCTGGGCAGCAGATAACACCCTTAAAATATGGACTCATGCATTAGTCAAATCCTTCCTAAAGAACTAAAAGCTAAGCCTCACGCTAAGCCTAAGAAACGAAACTTAAAGAAAACAAACAATAACACAACATTATATTATTTAAAATTATGATGATGATTGACTTTGAGGAAGCAAGGGTTGAACATCGAATCTGGCAGGTATCGAACCTGGGATCTATGATTGCGTGATATTTTAGCTTTAGCGCAATGTATACACACATTTTTATAGTTAAACCTAATTAGGGCTAGCTAAGGCCATCAAATCATCATCTTACAAAACATCATTGACGAGATCACAGAGAAGACTATAGCTAAAAAAGTTGCTTTTCGGATATTAACACTACCACCATCTTGGTGTAAAGAACATTGCGGTGGAAGAAAAGGTTAACTCAGTTCTGCTGGTTTCGCTGAAGGCTTTGAAAGTGGAAGATGTCCACAGCAGAGTCCAGTAACCAATTATTTACAATAATTATTTCCGGAAAATGAATCAGTATAGCACGTGTAAGATGAATTGTTGCTATACCAAATGACGCGTGGAAGCTGACAATCAGAATAGTTCATTGTCAACACTGGTCATTCTCGTAAATTGCCACTCTCACGAAAAATATCTAATTCCTGCACTATGAGTCTTGTCCTACATGATATTCCAATCAGATACTGTATGCCATAGACCTAGCAACTCTTGATATTCCAACCATAAACAAATAATGGAAATCATTGAAGCTGTACACTGCCAGCAAGAAAACCACTAGTAACATAAGAAGAAGAATTATCTTTTACCCCTGTGAAACAGCTAGTTTCTTCGAAGGTGGTCAGCGCCTAGCGATACAACTGCTGGGAGCATTCACTTAGGCTATATACTCGAGGGCTATCTGCGCTCGCTGTCCATCATTTAACAGTGTAAGATTAGAGGGAAGGCAGTTAGTCATCACCACCCACCGCTAACTCTTGGGCTACTCTTTTACCAACGAATAGTGGTATTGACCTCCACATTATAACGCCCCCACGGCTGGAAAGACGAGCATGTTTGGTTTGACAAGGATTCGAACCCGCGACCCTCAGATTACGAGTCGAGTGCCTTATCCACCTGGCCATGCCGGGCCTTTGGCATATGAATAGTTTGGGAAAACGTCTTTACAAAGGCGCTGTGTTTTACCTTTGTAATTATAGGAAAAAGTAATTTTTTGGAATGAAAGCATTAAGTGCAAAACTATTGTCAAAATTTTTTTTCACTTCTTTCTGTGTATAGAGCAGAGGTGGGCAACTCCATGGCCACTGGCCACGTGTAGCCAGTAGACTGCACAGTTGTGACCAGCTCGAGTTTAGGAATCAATTTTTCCATCATTTATTTTCTTCTCGCAAATTTGGTTATCAGCAACTGCACTGCTTCGCGAATCGCTAATGTCGCGCGCTTCATCACTGCCACAGACTCCGCCCATTTTGTAACGTCAGTCTGGTTTATATATTTGTTATCGATTGTGCGTTGTTTTGCATACGCTTGCAAACATTTTTATCGTGCAACTTTCAAGTGCTTAAATATATTTTGTTTTTAATCCCATGATATAAATAGGTGGATAATTCGAAAACAAAAGAATCCAGATGATAGTGAACACTCAGAAAATAAAGATTATTTAATTGATTCTAGTATTACTGCCGAAAAGAGAATGTCACGTGACTGTAAAAACGTGAAACAAGAATTTAACAAGAAAGTTGAGTTGAAATTTGTAATAATTGAAGTAAATAATAAACCAGTGTGTCTTTTGTATAACAAAGTTTTTAGGAATAATAAAGTATACAACCTTAAGCAACACTTTAACAATTTTCACGATGAATTTGATGTAAAATTTCTAGTTGATAACAAAAATCGTATGAATGAAATTAGTCGTCTGAGAGCACAACTTCATCAACAAAAGGGATGCCTAAAAATATTTTTATCATCGATAGAACTAGTTACATTAGCTAGCTATAAAGTAACTTGAATTCTAGCTAAAAAAAAATAATTTTCTGATACTGAATTAGTAAAAGAAATATTGATTGTGGTCATTAAACCTCTGTTGGAGAATTATGATTCAAAAATAAAATATATTATTCTTCAAAAGGTAAATAATTTACAATTAAGTCGAAGAACAATTATCCACAGAATGCTAGAGTTAGTGAAAGACATAGAAAATCAGTTGCTTGAACAACTAAAAGACTGTTTGTATTTTTCTTTAGCACTAGATGAGTCAACAGATGTTAGTGGCACTGCAAGTTGATATTTTGTGTTCGATATGTAACTTCAGATCTTCAAGTGAGGGAAAAATGTTGGATCTTTGTGGATTACAAGATCGTACATGTGGAAAAATATCTTTGAAAAATTTCTTGAAATGTCAAAAAATTCGATCTAGATTTTATAAAACTGATTCCTGCCACAACAGACGCTGCTTCCGCCATGACTGGGGTGAAACTAGGATTTGTTTTGTTTTTTTGAGGTAGCATTTAATTGAAAATAATGTGAAGTACACGCATCATCTTTCAATTGCATTTTGCATCAGGAATATTTATGTGCTCAGTTGTCTAAAAGTGATGAATTGAAATATTTGATGGATATTGTTGTAAAAATTGTAAATTATATTAAAAGTGGAAGCTCTCTCATCCATCGACAGTTTGTTGAGTCTTTGAAGAAACACAGTCATTGTACTTTTGATGATCTTACTGATTTTGCAAATGTAATATGATTAAGTAGAGGAAAAGTCTTGGAACGAATTACTTCCTTATTTCCTCAAATAAAAGAGTATCTTATTGAAAAAGGTAAGACTGAACATTTCCCTGAAATTGAAACTTTGTCACGGCATGTGATTTGTACTTTCTGTGCGACATGATGGCTCACTTGAATAATTTGAATACGAAGCTTCAAAAAAGAGGTAAAATAATAAGCGAACAATCACAGTCTATTCATAAATTTCAATTAAAGCTAAACCTCCTTGCGGAACAAAGTTGGATAGTTTTCTGGAAAGTAATAAGAACTATGATTTTTCTGATGCTAAAGATGATCCATATGTAAACTGGATCAAAAATCTCAAAAGTTTGAATCGCGTTTCTCCTAATTTAAAAAATTTGAAATTAATATTTAAATTTTTGCATGATCCATTTCAATTTGACTTAGGAAATTTCAGTAAAGAAATTATATCTTTTTGTATTTGGATAAATGTGGTTTGAAGACGAGATGCTTACCCTGCAAAGTGTATAACACATAAAAGGCAAACAAAAATGTTCTATCAGAGAGATGTAGCTTACTATTCTGATAAATGAGAGTCTTCCAAGTTTAAAGATACCAATTTCGAAATTATTTTTCATGTTTGGATCCACATGGCTGTGTGAGTCAACATTTTCTACGCTAGATTTTCTTAAGTCTAGACACAGATCTCGGCTTACTGACATAAATTTAGAGGCAGAACTAAGATGCTTATTAAGCATAAATATTAAGTTAAATTTCACGAAACTTGTTGATAAAACCCGCCATTTTTTCACATTGAAGGTTAAAATGCAATTATTTTGATTACACTAACATCTTTTTTTTTCTTTTTTGAATAGTGTAGTCAACCTTGTTTTCATTAGCCACAGTTGTGGCCACTATGAAATTTAAGTTGCCACCCCTGATATAGAAGTACACTGAACATAACGAGATGATTTTTTTAGACTAGATCACTAATTAATAATGTACTATTATTCAACAGTATCAGTAACTTAGCGCCCCCAAGTGGCACAGCGGTATGTTTCGATTCTCATAGTGGGCAGATAGCCTAATGTGTTGTTTTGTGCTTAACATGAAACAAACAAACAAACAATAAGGGCTTAAAATTACGTACTAACAGTACTAACACTATAATAAAATAGAGTTAGGCACCGGATATAAGTATACAGGTCTTATTTAAACCGCTAATTTGTAAGCATCGTATCGAGTTCGATGATATAATTGTTCTAAAAGTGTGAAACATACTAAGTTACATCTTGAAAACGACATTTAAAGATGGAAGCTACAAGCTAACAGTGTGCTAATGGTACAATACATAAGAATATTTACACGCTACATATGTATTGAAAAATGATTACGGGTATTCCGATGGTAAAATACACAGAGTGAGTTACATGATAAAGATGTATTAAAAACAAACTATTGGTATTCTGATGGTAAAATACACAGATAGAATTATATGACATAAACATCTTTACATAAACCTGGGGCTCCAAGACCGAATACACTATGAATAAGAAATACACATATGATGATATATATTGTCTATGTCTAGAAGACTAACACATATGATTTCATGTGGTACTGATGTTTAGCAGGCACCATTTAATTTCAACTGTCAGTGCTCAGAAAGATATGGCTAGGATAAGATGAACAGTTATTACTATCTGTGTTGAGAAACTGTAAGAGTCAGTGTAAGAGTCAAACATAACTTAATATATTCCACACAACCAACAACTACGATAATTAACTTCAAGCAGTAGACGACATGCGCAAGTCTAAACACGATTTTGTTCCACCTGCCATGCCTTTTCTACTAAACGCAAGGTATACATTTCTGTGTATTACTTTACTTAGCGACTTAATACTTTACTGTATATGGTATACTTAACAATCAGTCAATAATAAGTTTCTGGGATTGAAATACTCTAATATTCTCTTTGGATATCCTAATGTATAGTTATAGGGTTTCCACTGAAACATTTTCTGAAAAATCGTCGTCCTCTTAGACTATAGATGGCTTATGAAAAGCTATCAGGATGTGCTTTGGGCATTGCAACCTCGCAAAGGTGTTTTTTGTGGTGGAAACTACGCTGCAGGACTACTGTCAAGATGCACGTTCGTCAGATAGAACACGATCAGCTGCAGCAACCTGTAACGACGTGGCGAGGCTTCAAAGTTTTCTAATATGAAATACTCAACTTTTCTGTTTATTGTACTCTTACGGTAGACATAAAAACATCTTACATCAGCATGATAGGAAATTCAACGTATATAGTCCCACCCTTCCACTTAGTTTATGTTACACTCTCTTTCACTGAAAACCAGGTGCGTGAAACGTTCTGGAATAGCATGTACAGTCAGATACAGCACTTTATCGATGTCTAAGGCATACGCTTTTCAAATGCGTGTCGAACGTGGTTAGTTATTTGATGACACTAATAGCTTCAAAAGTAAAGATTACATCGTTTGATTGACGTTCAATTGTGGGCGTGTTTTATGAATCAATAAACTTTCTTCGGTTCTGAGCATTTTATTGTTTACTGCGTTTCCCAAAATGTCCCTTCGCTTACTTCAGAATTTCGTCCAGTGTTGCACAAGAGTTACACGCGCAAAACAGTCTCTAATTTTTAGCCTTGGAATACATGCAATCCAGTCTCTCTCTTTACAGCATCCACTGCCATCTCTTAGGCTTGGATAAAAGTAGAAAAGGGTTTCATTTAGTCGTGTCAGTTTATCGGTTATTTATTATCCATCTTCTCAAGTCTTGCGGGACGACATTCATTAAACAACCCTTCTATTATCGAATAGTAAGACTTGGCCGTAACTCGTGTAATAAACTAACAGCTCCAAAGAGCAGAGGGCATTTTTAAGCAACGGAACGCAAACCACAAATTTCCCTATTAACAGTCTCAGAGCTCTAATATTAGTTGACGTTCCGCCTCATAAAGGTATTGATCAGACGTAGTTATTAAGTTCATATTTTATATTATTATTACGCCCAGTTTGTACAAAATGCTTATTCGTTTTACTTTGTTCTGTTAAAAGTATTTTACCTCAAGTAGTTTTTTTTTTTTTTTTACAAAACAAGATTAGCAAACTCTACTTACCAGTTACACATTACAAAAATTGTAGATACAATGCTACCACTGTACAACACTACATTGGCTAATATGTATTTTGAAAATATTTTCAGATATCACTGGAATACCGTAAGAAAAATAAAAAGAAACAACCTTCGAATATAACGAACCAATTATTACTCATTTCATTATCATCATGTAAGAAGACTACTGTAGTTTATTAGTATTGTTGTTTTTAATTATTTCTACGGGTTTGGGTTAGTTGGGAAAGTGGAACGACGTCAAGAGACACTTGAGAACCGTTTTTCCGCTTCGAATTACTGGAAAGCAATGTGCTATTAAGCATCTCATAAAATCTCACTAGTTCTCGTTTGATGTTAGTGTTTAGCCAACCGTACATGATGGGATTGGAGGTAGCAGAGGTCATTGCGATTAGATGGCAGATAGCGAAGACCACGTAGAGGGTCTTAGGTGACATAATGGTTGGATAAAGGTCTGCGACAAGGTTAACAACGTTCCAGGGAAGCCAGCTGGTGGTGAAAACTAGAGACACATTCAGTAGAACCATGGTTGCTCTCTGTTTCCTCTGTAACTCCCTCTGTATCCTTTCGGATTTCAGGGTAGCAGGATTGTCTAATTGTTTCAAAAAGATGAAATTCAAACGGGTTCTGACTCGGAAGTGGGTGATCAGCAACACGGTAGCTGGAATAGCCAACTGAACAATTAAAGTTATCAACAAGTAGAGGAGTTTACTCGAGCTGGATGGCCACTCTTCTATGCATTTTTCATAAATAACGTATCCTGGCAACCCGACTTCCTTGAGACTTTTAGTAATACAGATAGGAAGAGAGAGAATCATTGACACGAGCCATATCACGCACGTGCATATGACGACTCGACGTTTTCCGTTTGTTTTTTTTGCTGGGTTTAGACTTAGTATAGAGCAGTGGCGATCAACTGCAATGGCTGAAGTTGTGATTGCTGAAACGAATATTGTTGAAGCTTGAATGAAAGGTGTAACTTTGCATAGGAGCTCCCCTAGTGGCCAGTCTCGTAATATCAATTCCACCAGGGTGAAAGGCATACAAATCAGACATAAAGCAAGATCTGAAATGTTCAGGTTAACGACGAACAGGTTTCGATGGGTTAAGACTTTTTTCTTGGTGACAATAATAAAGAAAATTAATAGGTTGATAGATACTCCGGAAGTGATCAGCAGTGTGTAGCACGACACAAAGATTGCCTCGACTGTCCTACTGAAAACCCGGTCTTGAACCATGTAGTCCTCCAGAATCTCCATGGCTTGGTTATAGCTGAAATTAAACAGGCTCTCCACGCTGCTAAAGTTATATGCTGCAATGTCGTCGCCCATGTTACCTTAAAATGTGTGTTGGACTTTTGACCTCAGAGAAACGATGTCTGATGTCAATCCTCCTTAACACGAGATAATGGTAGTAATTATTCAGAATTTAAAAGAGAATCTTAAAGTTCTCAGGCAAAGTAATATATCAGAAGTTTTCTCATCTGAACGACACTTCTTCCAACTTTGCAGCCAGGTTCTAAAAACAAGAACAAAAAAACAAAGGATAAAGATAAATCATTTTTCAAGTTATCAAATGACAACAGTGCATAATAGAATAATTAGATAATAAAGCAAGAAAACAAGTTGTTGTAACCATAACCATCTACCATTTGTTTTAGAATTTCTGCTACCTGTAAGATCCATACATTAACTGATGTTAAGCTACTTAGTGTATAAAGAGATGGTATAAAAAAAAGAAAAATCACGTTTTTTCACACGTGATACATATATCGATTTCAATTAGTACTTTTTGTTGTAGTGCCATATATTATATATCACTTAGGGCCCTCTAAACAGCAAAATCTTAGGCTAACAAACAAACTGATGCACGGCTAGCTTAAAAACTGTGCCCAAAAACCTGAAGAAATTTAACTGGACCTCAAAGCGCGGGTCTTTACCAGGTTAAAACCTGCTCAAACAAATATAAACAAGAATAAGAGATGTAAGTAGCACCTGACCGTCCCAGGTCCATCCAATAAAACCTGAACACAGATCATGGCAATGAAACGTAGCGAAATAGAAACATTGTCCAAACTAAACCTAATAGACGGACAGAATAAGTCAGATTCAGGACTTCAGAAACACTGCAATCTGCAATTTAAACCTTCTTTAAAATAAGAGAAACGTTTTCAAACATAAAACAGATTGTTCTTTACAAAAAGAACAACTACAGATGTTGTGTACAATTATATATATCTGTGTGTGTAATTTATATCTGTGTGTGTAATTGACAGTAAACAAGTTCATCTGTGAACACCCAAGAATATTACATACAGTTCTTGTTTACGTGTGACACGAAAGTTATCCTGTGAAAACAACAAAATTTTCAGGCATTACATATAATTTTTGGCATATAAGGACGTTACATGTTGTGGTCTCGAGTTTTCTTGTGTTTTGATAAAACTCAGGGACCCGATAAATGTTTATAATACTGTGATAACGACTTTGAACACATTGCCTGGGAAAACAGATTATTGTGAACACAAGCGTATTATTCAGACTATATGGTAATTAAATGTTTTTATCTGGTTTATCATTTTGGCTTCTCTTTTTTTTTAAGTATTTCTGAACTCATATGAAATCATCCATATGCCATAACAAAAAATATTTTTCATGCCTTCCTTTTAGCAACAACAGGAACAGAACATGAAATACTAGAGGCCATAGTATAAAATAGTTTGTTTTCCAAAAACAAACGATTATTCGTTGTTTGTTTAAAAAATATAATAATTCGAGATGGCTGCTAATTACTAATATATTTAGATAAACGAGATAGTTACTAATTTATATATAAACATAATAGTACTAAACGTAATAAATGAGTATATAACTACTTATCTATATAAATATAATAGTACTGGCTGTTGTATGTCTATGTAACTATTTATCTATATAAATATAATAGTACTGGCTGTTGTATGTCTATGTAATTATTTATCTATATAAATATAATACTACTGGCTGTTGTATGTCCATGTAACTACTTATTTATATAAATATAATAGTACTGGCTGTTGTATGACCATGTAACTACTTATCTATATAAATATAACAGTACTGATTGTTGTATGTTTATGCAACTACTTTGCAAGAATGTGGATAGATCTTCGCCAAAATTGGTGTGGAGGTTCATTGGGTCCATGAGGAGATATATAAAAGCTTTTGGTTTCACATTTTGTGCCTTGTCTGTGTTTTGTTAAGCAACTTTTCATGTCCTGAGATAACCTTTCATTAATCATCAATTTACATATCTTCCGTCCAGGAGACGGATACTCCAGATAGTAGCCAAATAAGTAGCTAAATGTCCAACACGATGTAAATAGGTAATGGACAAAATCATAAAAATATATAACTAAACATACAGACAGATAGTTTGCTTTTTGTCTTTTACTTGAAGCAACCAAACAAGTCTGGCACGGATAAAATTACAAAAACATAAACACATTACTGATGGCCCCTATGAACTCATAACACGATATATATCAACTACACAGTGTATCCTCTGTTGATGTTGTTTTTTTACTCTAACTAGATATTAATTATTTACTTTGTCATTCGAAGACAAAAGTATGTGAAACATCACCGTTTTGGTTGGTTCACAGATGTCTATTTGTCTATCTGTGTAGGTAAACATTGATCGTAATAATTTTAACACAGAGACGTTTTTCATAATTCTATCTGGTGAACATTTTACTACAATTCTGAGCCAGTTAAGTATTTATGTACATAACACGAGATCGAACGTTTAAACACTCCTGAGTGGATTTCGGTTTAACTTCTTCCTTAATGGTAACCTTAGTTTTTATCGAACCATTCTTTCGTGTTGCTTGCGTTCTCTTTCGATATAGTATTATAGGAAATAAAATAAGTTCCTTTTATCCTGGAGGAAACTAGACTGTAACTGTTTCCTACTTCCCACGCTAAAGGGGATAAGCTTTTGTCAAATATAGTATTCTCATATTAAAGACAATCCCTTAAGGGAGATGAACTATTTTTCAGAACAAATCCTGTTGGATCATATAGAAATCTTCTGGTCCTTTAGCTTATTTTCGTGATTTTAGTGATTTATAGATCGTTATAAATTGTCACGTCGTCTGTGATATTCCGCCATATTGGCTGTCAAGTGCATGTATTCATCGTAGGTGAAAACTACAATTTTTCATTTAATATCGTGATGCCTTATGTTATAGATTATTTCAGCGATGGAAATAAAGATATATCAACAATTGATTAGTCGTAGTTTCGGATCCGCATCTTATGCCATATTGGGCAGCCGTAGTTTCGAATTTGCATCTTTTGCCATACGAGATATTCACGCTATTAGTGCCACGTAAAGCTTTACCAGCTCTTGTATTGTTATGTTGGGAAAGACTGTTTGAAGTCCAGTATGGCGGGGTTGAATAAAACAGAAAGTACTGTGAATCATGTACAAGATTTCTCGAGTCATAACTATCACAGATGACGTGATCACTTAATTTGAAATGAGTTTCTTTACACATATAGATAGAGCAATCTGATGAATCTGTATTTCACACTAATCTGATAAAATCTGATGGTTCGCACCTGGGTTTTAGGATACAATTGTTTTATTTTTTTTAGGTTTTTTCAGTGTACACAGTAGGCCTAACCAACTGATTGTTTTCAATTACTAGATAAAGGTTGTTGTCTAACAAAATATCTTTAACTTATTATTTCCTAATGTAATTTATAAACTAGTATTTGCAATGGTTAACCCTAGAAATCTCCAATGCTGTCCTGTAGGTGGATATCTAGTTTATAAGATCGCCATTCGAAGGTTAAACATCCTCGCATGGTCAAAACACATTTCGCTTTATAAACATTATAAAATAACACATTAACCTCATCTCTTGCTTTATAAAGATTATAAAAGAACCACAGTAACCTTACAGCTTGCTTTATAACCATTATAAAAGAAACACAGTAACCACGCATTTCCCTTTAGAATCACTATAAAAGAAACATAGTAACCATACATCTTGAATTATAATCATTACAAAGAACAACGCTAACCGCACATCTTTCTTTATAACCATAGTAACCTGAGAACTTGCTTTATAACGATTATAAAAAAAACAAAGTAACCTCATAGCATGTTTTATAAACATTATAAAAAAGCACAGTAACCTCAGATATTGCTTTATAAACATTATACAAAAAACAAAGTAACCTAACACTATAAACACTCCGCAAACAGCTTGGAAATAATAGAACTCTTAAATATCGTACCCAACTGACAATTTTGCAATAACAGAACCTACAGCCTTCTATGTCAATATAATTTACTTGTAATTTTAATATAAATGCTTTTAACAACAAGACCTAACTATAGGCTAACTATAGCCACGTATTAAAAACAAAAACCACCTGAACAGCTACCATCGCACAATACAGTCCATAATGACAATATAACAAGATAATAAGCTCTACCTATATCTGTAATTTATAGACCACAGGAGTTGGACAGTAAACTCAACCATGACTATAATCAAACGAACAGTGTAAAGACAGACTAGAACTTTCGAGGATGAATAATATTTATGATAAAAAGTAATAGAATAAAAATAGTCATAATAATTCAAAAACAGACACCAGAAACCCATGATAAAAAAATGAAGATAAACCTAGCATAGCAAGGAATAAAATCACAGATACAGAAAGTTATTTTGAACTTTTTGCTTAAATTATTTTGTTTGCTTGTTTTTTGCGCAGAGCTACACGAGGGTTGTACTTACACTAATTTAGCAGTGTAAGACTAGAAGGAAGGCAACTAGTCATCACCACTCACCACCAACTCTTGGGCTACTCTTTTACTAACGAATAGTTGGATTGACCGTCACATTATAACGCCCCCACGGCTGAAAGGGCGAGCATGTTTGGTGCGACCGGGATTCGAACCCGCACCCTTCGGATTACCAGTCGAACGCATTAACCCACGTGGCCATGCCGGGCGACAGAGAAAGATATATTTCACTGGATAAACATAATCATAATCGGTAAACAACAGATTACTTATAAAACCAATGAAGAATGGAAACCTAATGAGCAGATTAGCAGCCGAAATTTAAAATAAAAAGGTTGGAATTTAATATATAATTGTATAAAAAGTTAATAATTAATAATTAGACTCTGGTGACTGTACACATGCTGGTAATATTAACGACGATTAAAATCTAATCGTTAACATTACCGAAAACAATAAAATTTATTAATAAGGATATTTGTCTTAAAAGCTGATTCTTTAAAAAAACATTTTGAATTTCCGTGGATTGAAAATTATTTTGGAAGACATGTCAATAAAAACATATATTAATCATTTTTCTACATTCTTTAAAAAAACTTGTAGTTCCGCATGGCCAGGTGGTTAAGGCTCTCGACTCGCAATCCGAGGATCGTGGGTTCGAATCCCCCTCACACCAAACATGCCCTCCCTTTCAGAAGTGAGGGCGTTATAATGTTACAGTCAATTCCACTATTCGTTGGTAAAAGAGTAGCCCAAGAGTTGGTGGTGGGTAATGATGACTAGCTGTCTTTTCTCTGTCTTACACTGCTAAATTAGGGACGGCTAGCCCTCGTGTAGCTTTGCGTAAAATTCCAAAAAACAAACAAACAAACAAAATAATTTAAGTAAAATAAATTAATTTAATAAGGCTTTTGAAGAGCAACGGGTAAAATGTTCGTGAGGAAGCTCTCCGAGAGCACATCGACAGAGCACAAATAGCCCACTGCGTAGCTTTGTGCTTAACTTCAAACCAAAAATCTTTAGAAACAATATAGCTAAATGAAACATTATTTTTAGAATTTGTGTCATAAAAATGCTTTGAAATATCAGTTGAAACGTTTGTTACTGTTCAAAAAAATCAACGACATCTGATTTCGAAAATATTAACTTAATTACGAAATCACTACTTTCCTTGTTATTATTAGGCTTAAAATCCAATAAACTCAACTGTGTTATAGTATATTGTAACAAATTCTAGTGCGTAATAATATTTCTTTCCTATCAACATTTAGACGGCAGAATTGTGGCAAATTAAAATATTCTAATACGCCTTATTATGTGATTATTTTAAATATATTACTCTGCGGACTCCTAGTGCTAGAAACCCGGTTTGGATACCTGCGGTGAGCAGAGAACATATAACCCATTGTGTAGATTTGTGCTGAACTTCATACAAACAAGCCATGTATTATTCTGGAAATAGTAAATGCTACAAGTATGGCTTTAAAAGCAAAAGAAGCTAATAGGTGTAATAATAGTAATAATAATAATAACAGTAACAAATAATTAGTCTTATTGCATTGAAAATGTTTTGTTATTAACAGTTTTTTTCTCTGTATTTCGAAGTTCGCACAAAGCTATTCGAGGACTATCTGCTCTAGCCATCCCTAAATTAAACGTGATAGGCGAGAGGGAAGGCGGCTAGTCAACATCACCCGCCACCAACTCTTGAGCTATCATTTCTTTTACCAACAAATAGTGAGATTGATCGCAACATTATAATACCTCCCATGACTGGAAAGGCGAGCATGTTCTGAGAAGGAATTCGAGATTGCGAGTCGAGAGCCTATACAACCAGGCCATGCCAGACCTATTTTGAACAAACAAAATATTCGCACTTAACTGACGAGTTCTAGGCCCGGCATGGCCAAGCTTGTTAAGACACGCTTGGCCATCCGAGGGTAATCCGAGGGTCGCGGGTTCGAATCCTGGGCACACCAAACATGCTCGCCCTCCCAGCCGTGGGGGCGTTATAATGGTGATGGGTGGTGATGACTAGCTGCTTTCTCTCCAGTCTTACACTGCTAGATTAGGGACGGCTAGCGCAGATAGCCCTCGAGTAGCTTTGCGCGGAATTCAAAACAGACGAGTTCTAATACAGAGAAAAAGATCTCCCTGAGCAGTAACATACGGAAAACAAAAAACATAATTTAAAATTTAATTTTTTTACAAATCTCTTCTTTGAAAGCCGTAATGAAACAATCAAGCTACTAAATCTTATTTCCAGAAGTCTAACCGATTTATTTGTTTTGAATTTCGCGCAAAGCTACACGAGGGCTGTCTGCGCTAGCCGTCCCTAATTTAGTGTAAGGCTAAAGGGGAAGGCAGCTAGTCATCACCATCCACCACCAACTCTTGGGCTACTCTTTTACCAACGAATAGTGGGATTGACCGTCATATTATAACGTTTCCACATCTGTAAGGGCGAGCATGTTTGGTGCACGGGGATTCGAGCCTGCGATCCTTGGATTACGAGTCGAGTGCCTTAGCCACCTGGCCATGTGCCGGGCCATCAAATAATAAAATTTCAATACTTTGAATGTGCTTGGTTTTCTTCAGTAGAGACATAGAAGCTTTTTTTATTTTTCCTAAAGACGAAACCTTTGTTCATCAAATTGAGCTTTGTTTATTTTTAAAACCAAGCTATATTAGACTATTTTCTGTGTCGTCGTTTAGAGTCGTAACGACGGCACAGCAATAAAACTTGGGCTATCATGACTTGAGTGACACAAAGGGCATACAGCTCCCAACTTCTGAACCTTATGGAAAGAAGAATGGGACCGGAAATGTGTTTGATAACAACATTTCATGTTAGTGTCAGTTTTGTAACTGTAAAACTAAAATCTAGGATTATAAAACACTCACAGTTTGATGTTTTCCAGGATGTACACATCTCTTTTCGTCTTCAGCTCCTAATATCTGGATGTTCCTTAAATCTTAGTTTCGTGACGACTGTTTATCGTTCGAATACTACAGTGTGGTTCGTTCGACGCAACCACGTTCATCCGTTTTCTTCCAATAGCCAAAGAGCTCAGTAACTTAAAACTTTTGAAAAGCGCTCTCTATCGGTAAGAATAATTAAATATCTTGATAAACTAGAGAATTTTCAACAGAAGTTGTTTCTAACTATTATACGCACCCATGCTCGTAATGTACTTCCTATCAGATTAGAAATTACACGGCGTTGAATAACTGTAAGCTAAGATGGTCGAAAATACTGTATTTTCCGGTTAATAAGCCGAATCGCCGAATAAGCCGAGGCCAATTTTCAGCTCTGAAAATGAGGGTTTTTGCTTATTACCGCCCAATAAGCCGAAGCCATTTTTAAGAAGTGACAAGTTTCTTCAAAATGATTTCTTAGTCTCGTTTCAGCGTCAGCATGCATGTTGTGTGTGATCATTGGCGTTCTGTAGTAAAGCAGAACGCGTCGTATTGAGACAGAGATGGAATCAATATGTCATTCGTTATTGGCTCCACTCACTGTAATTAGGTAACCAATGAAATTCCAGAAACAACGTTTCACTGTAGTCTTAACGTGCTTTGCTGATGGGACAAAATTACCGCCTGTGGTCATTTTCAAAAGAAAAACATTTCCTAAGAAGAAGAAATTTCCGAAAGGAGTGATCGGCCAATAAGCCGACCCCCAAAAATCAGGTCCAAAATTTAGGGCCAGAAATTCGACTTATTAGGCGGAAAATACGGTAGATACATTTACTAAAGGGACCAGGCGGTTCGCCTTTAGATCTCTTGAAAAAAAATCTGTTTGTAATTAATACGAGAAAGACGATTTTCTTTAAGATTATCAGATTACTTATCAATAATGATGTCCGTGTAATATCTTTTGTTTTTTCATTTTATAAATTTTCTCATGAATTGGAAAGGTTAGCTAACAGAACTTACCAATTTTGGAATCGATTTTTTTTCGAGTATTGAAAGAAATGTACAAAAGAAAACATAACAGTTGGAAACGATACAAGCATTATTGGTACAATCATTGTACAAGTCTATACACAAATATTGTATTCCTTTTTTTATTGAATTTCGTACAAACCTTCCAGAGTGTTATCTGCGCTTCCAGTCCCTAATTTAGAAGGGACAGTTTTTTTGTTTTTTTAATTTCGCGCAAAGCTATTCGAGGGCTATCTCCGCAAGCCTCTCTAATTTAGCAAAGACCAAAGAGAAGGCACCTAGTCATCACCACCCACCGCCAACTCTTAGGCTACTCTTTTACCAACAAATAGTGGGATTGACCGCGACATTATAACGCCCTACGGTTGATAGGAGAAGGGATTGAATATGGATGTGGGCAACTAGTCATCATCACTCATACTTGCAATGGCCAGGTGGTTAGGCGGCGCTGGGCTCATAATATGAGGGTTGCGGGTTTGAATTCCCGTCACACAAAACATGTCAGCCATTTCAACCGTGGGGGCGTTATAATGCGACAGCTAATCCCACTATTCGTTGGTAAAAGAGTAGCTCAAGAGTTGGCGGTGGTTGATGGTGAGTAGCTGCATTCCCTCTCGTCTTATAATGCTAAATTACGGACGGCTAATGCATATAGTCCTCGTGTAACTTTGCGCGAAATTCAACAAACAAACAAATAATACTTACCGATCGCTAACCCTTAGGCTATAGTATTTTACTAATGAAACGTAGAATTTGTAGTTACATTATAATTTGTAGTTACATTTCAGCCCTTACAGCTGAAAGAGTGAGCATGTTTGGTGACGATATTCGAAACTCACAATCTGCAGATTGCGAGTAGAACGCCTTAATCATCCCATTAAGGTTGAAAGTACCAATTATGCTCACTCTTTCGTTGTGAAATATGCAAGTTTTCTGAGACTTCTCATTTGAATATATTACAATAATTTATGCCGAAAAAATTGAACAGAGTATCTTTAACGTTGGTGCGTTAGTAGAATCACAGTGAAGTCTCAGAGTAACCGAAAAGTTGGCATATTGTTCACCAGTTACTTTTCTTCAAGTCTAACATTGCAAAATATTGAACAATTACGTGAACCTTGGACTCTCGGATTCACGATTCTGACCGCCAACTCTAGACCACACCCGACCTAAGCGATGTAAATGTATTTGATTACATTTTTACATTGTGTATAAATAATATAATAAATTATACTCAATACTTCAGTGTTTTTATTGTCACAACAACTTAATTATATCGAAATTTATAAATTAAATATAGACTGATACGTTAGTGTGCCGATAGAATGGGTGGACATATCACGTGCGATACCGTTATATTACCGTTAACCATTTAAAAATTGATAAATTAAAAGCTATATCCCAGAATGAGGTTTGACTTCATTGTCAAACAGCAAATGGTACTTATGGCAATATTACCAGCAGTCGTCCCTAACGTTTAAACTTCTGACCAGATGAAAAGTAGCCAATCAACAGCGACCTGCACCCACAACTAAAGATTCGGGAAATATCTGATGGTATCAATAGGATTCGAACATGGCTCACCAGCTCTGAAATTCTGAGTTTCAATATAGGACTAACCCATTCATATCTCCTCCTATAATTTATTAACGAGTTTTGCGATAGTATCGGTTTAGAGAAGGGTTCTATATTCCCCCCCCCCAGGTTAAAAAAAGAATAAACATTTACCAGTAAAGAAAGTGAATATATTATATTGCACACATATGGGCGATTGAAAACATAAAAAAACTTAATTTGAAATGATATTTTTAACTCTGCAATGCAGTCGAAAATGACACTGGCTGTTACGAGTCCTATCACTTTGAAAGCTCAAACGTCAAGTTTCTTTTCATTTAATTTGTTTGGAACAGAATGACATCCAAAGTATTTGTTTGAGGCCGACACTCTAGAGTATTAATAAATATATCAAGCAATTCACTTGATCTAGAGACTGATGTAGGATTCAATATAGTCTCATTTAAGTAAATGTTATTTTTATGGATGAGTTGTTCCTTAATAGTAACCTAAACATATTGGTATTTGTGAATCCAAATGCCAATTCTTGTGTAGTATCGTTGATAATGCAGTTATGTAGAAGTTTTTCATTTTAGTTTTTGTAAGTTTCGCATAAGCGAAGGAAAGAAATCTTTGTTTAATCAACGAACGTCAAAATAATTTATATTGATACTTGAGTTTTTTGTTGTTGTTTTTTTTTTCAAATTATCACAAAATCGCATCAGTATTCGCATATAAATAACATCGTGTAATGGCTTAACGATTCGTAAACTCAAACAGAAGTAATTTAGCTTCTACTGAATTTCGGTTACCTGGAGACTGCTGGGAAAAAATGTAAATTAAAAAGAATAATATGTTAGTCGTTGTTTTATTGTTCTGGTTTATTGTTAAGCACAAAGGTAGACAATGGGTTATCTGTGCTTCGTCCGCCAAAGGGTATCGAAACCCAGTTTCTAGCGAAGTGTAATGGAATTATTGTTATACACTTATTTGAATATCTACGTTTGTTTCAGTTTACTGGATATGACGTATATTATTAAATGTGTGCTGCGCAAGTCTTGTTGTTCTCTAAATTTGTAGAAGATTTTCAAGAGTAAGAATCAACAATATATATTTCACGAAAACGTTAGGGTATCTTTGAATATTGTTGAGCTAAGTGAACTGAACGTTCGAGAATTTCGCCTAAAGTTTATAAATCGACGAGCCAAAAGACAGTTATAAAATACTGTTTGGTCGCTACAATCACTACACTGTAAGCCTCGAAAACTATAATTGTTATAAACGTTTATTAACTACAGATATTTCACCAGGAACGTTTATAGATTTCGAACATTACAAACCATTCAACTTCAGAGAACTAATTTTGGACGTTAGCATTTCTACGAGGACATTAGATATTGTCATCGATGAAAAACTTACCCATGCTTTCAACCGTCAAGATAAGTGTACCTGAGTTAATTCGCTCACTGTAAACGTCGATAACAAATTCGGTTCCGGACCACATAGAAGACTCAGTATTATTTGTAAGTTTGTAAAATTTTTGTATAGAAACCGTTATTATAAATTGTATTGTTGTTGGTACATTAAAATACGTTTGTGTTAAGAAAGTGTGTGTGTGTTTGTGCTTTTCTTATAAAAAAAGCCACATCGGGCTATCTGTCGTGTCCACCGGTGTTAAGAAAGAAAACTGTATCTATCAATCTTGTTGGCAAGTATTATAAATACGATACATATCGATGCTTACTTAATTTTAAATATATATTTCTGGTTATTTGAAATCGTAATATGGAACGTGCCACGTGGAAAAGTGGAACAATATGTGACTGAATATGATAATAATAAGAAGAAATTCATAATCAAATAAAAATCAGAATTTCGTCTCTGTCCGCTGAGAGGACTCGAACACTGGAATTTAGCGTTATAAGCCGTTAAATTCACTACTCATCCACCAAAAACCTGAGAACAAACTCTGAGCCCTCTATAGAAAATGTGAAACTGAAACCTGATAAAAATGTTATATTCCTATGTTCAGTAGTGCCGGCGAGAGGTGAAAGCTTCACAAGAAGTCCAGGGTCATGGATTTGCTAAAGGCTGAAACGTCAAAAGCATTGCACTTGTCCGAGTCCTTTGTTTTACAGATTTGAATAAAGTGTACCATATTTGTCTGACTCCATTGTTGTATTATTTTAAAAGTTCCATGCCATATTTATATGGTTGCATTGTTGTATTCTTTTAAAAGTTCTATACCATATATAAATGTCTGTTTTCTCTCATGTATTGCTTTAAAAGTTCTATGTTATATTTGTATGATTCCATTGTTGTATCGTTTTAAAGTTCTGTGCCATATTTGTCTCATACCTCTGCTGTATTGTTTTAAAAGTTCTATAATATATATTTCTTTGATACCTTTGTAGTATTATTTTAAAAGTTCTATGTTATATTTGTACGATTCCATTGTTCAATTGTTTTACAAGTTCTATACCGTATTTGTATGGTTCCATTGTTCTATTATTTTAAAAGATCTATGCCATATCTGTATGATTCCATTGTTATACTGTTTTAAACGTTCTATAATATATATTTGTCTCATAAATTTGTGATATTGTTTTACAACTTCTATACCATATTTTTATTATTCCATTGTTGTACTGTTTTAAAAGTTCTATGCCATATATGTCTCATTCCTCTGCTGTATTGTTTCAAAAGGTAATACATATATATATGATTCCTCTCATGTATTGTTTTAAAAGTTCTATGCTATATTTGTATAACTCCATTGTTGTATTGTTTCAAAAATTTATATATATATATATGATTTCTCTCATGTATTGTTCTAAAAGTTCTATGTTATATTTGTATACCTCCATTGTTGTATTGTTTTAAAAGTTTTATGTCGTATACGTCTGACTTCTCTGCTGTATTGTTTTAAGAGTTCTATGCCCTATTTGTATAACTCCATTGTTGTATTGTTTCAAAAATTTATATATATATATATATATATGATTCCTCTCATGTATTGTTTTGAAAATTCTATGCCATTTGTATGACTCCATTGTTGTATTGTTTTAAAAGTTCTATGCCATATTTGTATAACTCCATTGCTGTATTGTTTTAAAAGTTCTGTGTCATATTTATATGACTCCTTTGTTGTATTGTTTTAAAAGTTTTACGCCATATTTGCATGACTCCATTGTTGTATTTTTTAAAATGTTTTATGTCGTATTTGTATGACACCATTGATGTATTGTTTTAAAAATTCTTTGACATGTTTATCTAACTCGTTCGTTGTATTGAGAGCAGATTGATGTGTCATAGTTACTTGACTATTTTATAAGACCCGATCTTATGTTTTGCGTGCCAGACTATGGATTTGAGCATTCTCCGACAGAATTGCGTTGCTTATGTTTATTAGCCAAAACGATGCGTTCGGTTTTCGACGTATAATTCATTACGCGCTACTAATAACTTGAAATACGAAACACACAACATATTTCGTGTTGTTTATGGTTAAAATAGACTGCTTTATTTCCACTACTATATGAGATTTACTTTGTTTAATTGCTTTGATATTCCTAAAACCACTACTAACGAAGTGAGAATTCAAAGAAACACTGTCATAGGCCTACACGCCATATTTCATTTATTGAAATTGCTAAAACCAAAAACCATGCGATGTGAATACCAAACGTATGCAGCTTTAACTTTACCAGTCCTTGATATCTGGTTTGTTTATCTTTCTGGCTTCTACAATGATACTCGTTGTCTTCATAATTATGAGAATCAAGCAGTGGAATCGTTTGGAAACGTTCTGTCCATAGACACGGTTGTTGTTCCAGTGCCAAAGGTCTAAAGTAACCTTGGCCGTAATAAAAAGGTCCGGCATGGCCATATCATTAGACTCGTAATTTGAGGGTCGCGGGTTCGCATCCCCGTCGCGCCAAACATGCTCGCCCTCCCAGCCGTGGGGGCGTTATAATGTGACGGTCAATCCCACTATTCGTTGGTAAAAGAGTAGCCCAAGATTTGGCGGTGGGTGGTGATGACTAGCTGCCTTCCCTCTAGTCTTACACTGCTAAATTAGGGAGGCTAGCACAGATAGCCCTCGAGTAGCTTTGTGCGAAATTCAAAAACAAGCAATATAATAAATTGAATATGCCCCCTAGTGGCTCAGCGGTATGTCTGCAGACTTACAATGCTAAAAAACGGGTTTCGATACCCGTGATGGGCAGAGCACAGATAGCCCATTGTGTAGCGCTGTGATTAACTCATTGAATATCATGTTTCGATTATTGTGAATGGGCACAGTAAAGATAAATCATCACATAGCCTTGAGCTTACCAACAAGCAAACAAATTTACACACAAACTTAAATATAGTTGTAGTTACTTATAATTTGTTAGCTATTATAAAAGCACTGACGGAACTATAATGGCGGAACGTATACTAAAGTGAGAAAGAGTTATTGTTTTCTAATGAAATGTCATGTCTTTTCTGAGTTTATTATTTTTAAATCTGTTTTTAACTAGTTTACTTTTAAATGTATGTAGCTTATATAATTCATTTTGATTAAAATTAAAGAATTTCATACCCTTAGAAAATTTAGAAGTTCTTGGCTCTTCTAATTGTTTTTCATTTGAATGGAAATTAAGTCCAACGCTTCATGATTGCTGACAATTTAGAAAGTGGCGTTCGACAGATAAGCCTTTTCCGCAAAAATTTTTTTTGGAATTGGTTTCTTATTAGGAATGCTGATGAGTGAGTACGTTATATTAAACCGATTTTGAATATGCAAATTACCGAGCCACGTGACAGTCACAGCCGACTTAAAGTCGTGAATGGACGGAACTTTAGCATTATGTGACGCCATTAGTGCATTGCCACCTGCAACTGATCACTTTAGAAGAGGGTTTGTAACAACTCTTTACAACATGAAGCATTCATAAACCCAAGCTATCAAGCAATGTGTGTATATGTGTTCAGGTCGAAGACAGGATTCCCAGGACTGAAGTATCCCTTGTATTCAATTACAATGGAAAACAAAGGACTATGTATCATGTTATAGAATCGGGACCATCCAGAAAAGCGACCTACAAAAAGTCGAAGAATGCAATGTTTGGCATCATATAACACAGATGTTTTTTTGTGTGTGTGTGGTTTATTTTTAATTTTGCGCAAATCCACACGAGGGCTATCTGCGCTAGCCATCCCTAATTTAGCAGTGAAATATTAGAGATAAGGCAGTTTGTCATAACCACCCATTGCCAACTCTTGGGCTACTCTTTTACCACCGAATAGCGGGATTGGCCTAACATTATCACGTCCCACAGCTGAAAAGGCGAGAATGTTTGGTGGAACAGCAATTCGAACCCGTAAACTGCGATTCAAGCGCCCTAACCACCTGGCCATGTCAGGCCTGTAACAAAGGTCAGTCATAATATCAGTCCACATTATCCATGAAACAGTTTGCAATATAGTTAAAAAAAGTTCTTGTCTGAAAAAGAGGTCAATAAATGATGAGTTTGTTCATCAAGATGAAACTTCTAATGATGAATTTGTTCATCAAGATGAAACTTCTAATGATGAATTTGTTCATCAATATGAAACTTCTAATGATGAATTTGTTCATCAATATGAAACTTCTAATGATGAGTTTGTTCATCAATATGAAACTTCTAATGATGAGTTTGTTCATCAATATGAAACTTCTAATGATGAGTTTGTTCATCAATATGAAACTTCTAATGATGAGTTTGTTCATCAATATGAAACTTCTAATGATGAGTTTGTTCATCAATATGAAACTTCTAATGATGACTTTGTTCATCAAGATGAAACTTCTAATGATGAGTTTGTTCATCAATATGAAACTTCTAATGATGAGTTTGTTCATCAATATGAAACTTCTAATGATGAGTTTGTTCATCAAGATGAAACTTCTAATGATGAATTTGTTCATCAAGATGAAACTTCTAATGATGAGTTTGTTCATCAAGATGAAACTTCTAATGATGAGTTTGTTCATCAATATGAAACTTCTAATGATGAGTTTGTTCATCAATATGAAACTTCTAATGATGAGTTTGTTCATCAATATGAAACTTCTAATGATGAGTTTGTTCATCAATATGAAACTTCTAATGATGAGTTTGTTCATCAATATGAAACTTCTAATGATGAGTTTGTTCATCAAGATGAAACTTCTAATGATGAGTTTGTTCATCAATATGAAACTTCTAATGATGAGTTTGTTCATCAATATGAAACTTCTAATGATGAGTTTGTTCATCAAGATGAAACTTCTAATGATGAGTTTGTTCATCAAGATGAAACTTCTAATGATGAGTTTGTTCATCAATATGAAACTTCTAATGATGAGTTTGTTCATCAATATGAAACTTCTAATGATGAGTTTGTTCATCAATATGAAACTTCTAATGATGAGTTTGTTCATCAAGATGAAACTTCTAATGATGAGTTTGTTCATCAAGATGAAACTTCTAATGATGAGTTTGTTCATCAAGATGAAACTTCTAATGATGAGTTTGTTCATCAATATGAAACTTCTAATGATGAGTTTGTTCATCAATATGAAACTTCTAATGATGAGTTTGTTCATCAATATGAAACTTCTAATGATGAGTTTGTTCATCAAGATGAAACTTCTAATGATGAGTTTGTTCATCAATATGAAACTTCTAATGATGAGTTTGTTCATCAATATGAAACTTCTAATGATGAGTTTGTTCATCAAGATGAAACTTCTAATGATGAATTTGTTCATCAAGATGAAACTTCTAATGATGAGTTTGTTCATCAAGATGAAACTTCTAATGATGAGTTTGTTCATCAATATGAAACTTCTAATGATGAATTTGTTCATCAAGATGAAACTTCTAATCGTACCTTTATTTTAACCGAAACATACGTTAAGCAGGTGGAGAATGAAATGGGTGTTTTTGTTATGCCGTAAGAAGCCCAACGATTACGTCACTTTATATAGTCTATGAATATTTGTTCGATCTGTCTGTTGAAACGGGCTCTGGGAAATAATCGCACTTGTAATGTAAATAGCTTATGGAAAGCCCTCCTCCCAAAATAAAAAGTGTGCTTTGGACGTGACAGTCTTACGACTGAGCCGTTTAGAGATTAAATTGTGCTTCTGGACTATTATAAGGATGCATAGTTGTCAGACAGAGCATAACTGGATGTGACGATAGGAACTGTTATAATATGTGGAGGTTTCAAAATCATTTAAATACCCCACATTTAAAAGGTTTAGAGAATTGTCCGTCTACGTGTTATCTAAATTTTTTTTTATTATCATATAAAGCATTTAGAATAAATCTACAAACCAACATGCCACAAAAGTTAAAAGTGCTCTTTCGTACACATTAGTGTGGTGTCTCCTGCTGCATGGACTTTCCTCACATTAGTCATTTATGGCTCGCTAACCGGAGAATCAAAGGATACGAAATTACGGCTCATTCGTCTGATTACTTATTCGAGCTCGAATCCTTTTCGTTGATAAAAGAAAAAATGCACGACAAGGTGGATCTAAATGAATATGTTGGACTGATGACAGAGAAGGAAGATGGTTGAAATCTTACTGAGCTCTCTCTCAACAGTCCATTGTACTGTTAGATAAACTAGATTATTTCGTGTAAGAGTTATTATTCGATTTATTTATGGGTTTAATGTTTAATTATTGTTTAGTCTTTATATGTTTTTGTTTGTTTGTTTTTGGAATTTCGCATAAAGCTACTCGAGGGCTATCTGCGATAGCCGTTCCCAGTTTAGCAATGTAAGACTAGAGGGAAAACAGCTAGTCACCACTACCCACTGTCAACTCTTAGGCTACTCTTTTACCAACAAATAGTGGGATTGACCGTTACACTATAACGCCCCCACGGTTGAAAGGGCGAGCATGTTTGGTGCGACCGGGATTCGAACCCGCGACCCTCAGATTACGAGTCGAACGCCCTAAGCACCTGGACATGCTGGGCCGTGAAACTGTATATTGCTTATTATGCATTTCTTATGTACAGAGTTTATTGTGTTACCGTGTTTTGAAATTAAGAAATAGATTTGGCAAGACAACGATAAAAAGAGCATGTTCTTAAAAACTAAGTGTTATTTGCATTCAAAACAGTTTCTAATAACATATCAACTAAGACTGAAAAAATATTTGTATTAAATCACCAATAAAAGATGTCTTAAAGACCTTTCAATATAAAAATTCTTTCCCTGACTTACGACATCTCGTCCCTATTAACTATTTCACTCTAATATCACTATGACGCCCTCTACTTTTGTAAATGGAAAAAAACTGTCTTAAAATAATGAGAATAGTCCTTAATATGATACATATCTGAACCTTCGACGCGACGAATCATGTTTGCCCAAATTTTTTTCTTTTTCCAACAAAATATCTATACATTTCAGGAATCAAAAACTCAAAGTGGACAAACTTATTACGCTTCTACGAACTTGGTATTAAATTTTAACAAGTTTAGTCATTTTATTGAAGAACCGTCTAAAGATTTTTTTAGTGCAAAATCACGTAACACAAGTTCTTTTGAAGGCATGTCAATTGCTTTGACAATATCTGATGGACTTTGGTTTATTGGGGAATATCAAAACCTGAAATAAAGTCAAAATGTTATTTTCCAGAAAAATCAGAGCGCAAAGAAATTGTAGTCCATTCGATATCTTATAGAATTTTCAAGTAGAAGCTTAATTTTACAGATACACTTGTATAAGTTTGAAACTACTTTTAGCTTTTAAGAATAGTATTGAAGTTGAAAAACAAACCCAAACTACGAAAACTTTCAAGTCCAAAATTCTGAACTGACGACTTGGTTTATTCTGTGTACTACACTCTAGTGTCACCTGAAAGCTATAGAAGACGAGATTACATATTTTAGTAGCGATTGTTGTTATTTTTTAAAATTATTTTGTACTGTTCACATAGAAAATCAAATCCCATATTCACCCATTAGATATAACACCAAAATTGTGTTAAATGTGTTTTTGCTGTTACAGAATAACAAACTCTCTATTCACACACACACTTGAAATAGCTTGTTTGTTTGTTTGGTTTGGAATTTCGCACAAAGCTACTCGAGGGCTATCTGTGCTAGCCGTCCCAAATTTAACAGTGTAAGACTAGAGGGAAGGCAGCTAGTCATCACCACCCAGCGCCAACTCTTGGGCTACTTCTATACAAACGAATAGTGGGATTGATCGTCACATTATAACTCCCCCACGGCTGGGAGGGCGAGCATGTTTGGCGCGACGCAGATGCAAACCCGCGACCCTCAGATTACGAGTCGCACGCCTTAACGCGCTTGGCCATGCCGGGCCCTTGAAATAGCACCAGAATAGTTTTAAGTGTGTTTTTTTTTGTTATTATAGAATGACAAACTCTATATTCACAGACACTAGAAATAATACCAGAATAGTTTTAAGAGTGTTTTTCGTTCTTATAGAATGGCAAACTCCATGTTCACACACACGCACTAGAAATAACACCTGAATAGTTTTAAGTGTATTATCGATGTCTCTCATATTTCTTTTGGCTTCTGGTAACTGAACAGTTATTCTTACAGTATATAACACTAAAAACCTGGTATACCCTACACTGAGCAGAGCACAAAGATACCTATCCTATAGCTTTGTCCCTAAAAACAATCCCACACTCATCGTTTTCTTTCCATTTATTCTCCTCCCATCTGTAAAAAAAAAAAAAAAAAGGATTTGAATACTCTTGGTGATCAAAGCACTAGTAACACATTTTGTACTTTTGCGTTTAGAAGCAGACAAACAAATATCGTTGTTAAGTTTGAAGGCTAATAACTCTAATATTTAAATATACTTCACAGTAGGCAGAGCACAGATAGTTCATTGTGTAACCTAACAGTTAACAACAAACACACACACAATTTTTTTTTCCCATGCGCACAGTTTTCACCCAATCAATACAATAAGGAATTAGTTAGCGTTCATAGTATTATTTCTTTGTTTGGTGCCCCCCGCTAGTACAGCGGTATGTCTCCGGATTTACAACGCTAAAATCAGGGGTTTGATTCCCCTCGGTGGGCTGAGCAGATAGCCCTTTGTGACTTTGCTATACGAAAAACACATACATTCTTTGTTTGAATTTCGCGAAAAACTACACTAGAGCGATCTGTACCAGTTGTCCCTAATTCATCGGTGAAAGGTAGCTAGTCATCACCACCAACTACCAACTCTTGGGCTACTCTTTTACCAACGAATAGTGGAATTGTAAATACATTATAACATCCTCATGGCTGAAAGGGCGAGCACAGTTTGATGTGATGGAGATTCGAACCCGTGACCCAGAACTTACGAGTAGAGGGCCCTAATCACCTGGTATGCTGGGCCTGACTTCATAGTTAACCTGAAGATGACCTAGGAAGGTCGAAACGTTGTTCTCTGCTTTATTAGTGAAAGTGTTAATGCCAGTACCAGACGTTCTATGATACGTTTTTATTTCAAGGAAAATTCTCGTCATCAAGAAATAATATTGAATTCTAGACAAGAATAACGAACAAACATAAGTCCCGTCTATAAAAAATTGACTACATAGAATTAATATATCCAGTTAATGAATGCGGCTAATAAAGAAAACTGAAAACGTTGTCCATTGGAATACAACATAACATTTTGAGACAACATAGGACTTATTGGTCCATCCTCTAAATTAAATTAAAATAATTAGAAAAGGAAAGAAAACAATATTAAAGTCATATACTTGTCATTTTCTTAGACCTACTTACATGTACTGCCTCTACAACATCGGAAGACAACCCATTCAAAGGCTAACCAACCTGCTAGAAAAATAAAACTGCTTGGATGGCTTTAAAGACTGATCGACCATTACACAAAGACTCCTTTCGTTCATGGCACCGTTACGGTTATTCTCATCCAAATTATACTTATAATTCAAATTATGACAACCCACATGTATTATTTTGCGTTTAATATAATTAAAACCTATCTGCGATTTATTTGCCAAACTCACTGAATGATTAAAATTATTTTGAAAATAAGCAGCATCCTCTTCACACCCAGCAACACCCATGACCTTATTATCATCAGCAAATTGGAGTAATTATCGACCATTCTTTCATCCATGTAATTGATGTAAATCACAAATAGTAATGGTTCTAAGACTGATCTCTGAGGTACCCCAACTGTAACATTAATCCAAGTTCACCGAATTCTACTTATAACAACCCTCTAGTTTCTTCTATTCAATTTGCTAATTTATTCCCCACACCTTTTGAGATGTTTTTAAGAAGCTTTTTATGTGGTACTTTGTAAAATGGTTTCTATAAATACAAATACACCAAATCACATCCTTACCCTCATATACATAAAAAGTATCCTTCTCAAAGAATATCAAAAGATATGTAAGGCAATATTTTCTCATAGTGAAATAAAGTTGACTATCCAATAAATGTCTAAATGTTGTTAAATTACTTTACAATGTATCTTTTAACAGACTTTCCAAACCATGTTATTTACTCCAAGTTACATCCTATGAGAAAGCACAAAATCCTAAACTATGTTGGACCATTTTGCAAAAAAGGATAAAAACAGAAAGTAGGCACAAAAATCACTCATTCCAAACTCCTTACGTCTCACATCTTCCTCTCCATTCTTTAAACTTTCTATGTAACGATCAATTTCGTTTGAGTTTTCAAAACTTAAAATTTTCTACTGAAAACTTAACTTTATGTAGCCTTCAGTGCAATATATCGTCAGTCTAAATGCTCTATTAATACACAGTTCCCTATCACAGAAGTAAAATTTCCGAACCTAACAAACGTTTAATATTACTAATTAACTCTAAAAAACAGAGACCATAAATATAGACATTTTTGTTTTATCTGTAGCAAAGCACGAAACCAGCTACGCCACTAAACAAAAGTATCGAAATCCAATTTTTAGTGTTATAACTCTGCAGACATACTACTGAGAGTGAGCGTTTCTGCTGTTAAATTAAGTTGGTTTGTAAGAACTAGCACAAGGCTACACAATGGGCTATCTGTTGCTCATCATCAAACCCGGTTTCTATCGGTGTGAGTTCGCAGACAGGCCGCTGTGCCAAGGACGCAGTTAACTTATGACTGTAACTGGCCCGGCATGGCCAAGCGTGTTAAGGCTTGCGACTCGTAATCTGAGGGTCGCGGGTTCGCATCCCCGTCGCGCCAAACATGCTCGCCCTTTCAGCCGTGGGGGCGTTATAATGTGACAGTCAATCCCACTATTCGTTGTTAAAAGAGTAGCCCAAGAGTTGGCGGTGGGTGGTGATGACTAGCTGCCTTCCCTCTAGTCTTACACTGCTAAATTAGGGACGGCTAGCGCAGACAGCTCTCGTGTAGCTTTGTGTGTAGCATCTGTTAAAAAAACCTTGCAAGAATTTTTTAAAATTATTTTCCTGATTCAGTAAAGTGAAACTTCACTTACTCAGGAGCCTCTTGTTGGGAAAGTTTTGTTTACGTATTTTGGCATATATGCTGTTTTGCCTACCTTCATGAAAAGTAATTAAAGGTTGTTTAATCAAATTATAGATGATAACAACCAGAGTAACCAGACAATAATAAAGCTGTATTATATTTAATTTTACTTTTCTTTCATAAATCAACAAACATGACAGTGGACTTGAAGTACTATTGACAACCACCTGGAAAATAGAATAACAACTGTTCTCAGTGTTCTGGAAATGAAACTTGTATTTATGTCTGAGAAAAGAAGGAAAATAGCTAAATTTTGTCTTGATTTGTTGAAAGTAGAATTAGTTGGTATACTGATACCATAAACCTCATTGCTATATCGTGTATATATATATATATATAAAACACAAATATCTGTCTTTCTCTTGTTACATTATCTCCACTGGACCATTCTTATCCAAACTGTGTGAAATGTTTTTAAAGGAGACCAAAAACAGTAGTGCTTTCAATAGATGACTATCCTTCTTCATGAGAGTAAATGTGAAGATAATTTGGAAAAGGGGGCATGTTAATGGAGGGTTCGTAACTCCTCCACCCCATTATTGCTGTTATTGAACACTTTAATAAAGTTAACATTAATTATATTTGAAGATGGTGTCTTGATCTTAAACTAAAAAGTAAGACACGTTTATAATTTTCTCTAATATGCATGCATACAGTGTGCCTAAAGCAGACAAACATTTAATATATACATCTCAGAGACTGTGCTGGGCTCTCTTTGGAGGAATTAAATGAACAAAAATGATTGCCTTTGTTGCAATAATGCATAAACTGAGATGAAGTTTCTATTTCAACAGCCACCATAAGGCTGGTATGAAAAGCTATTGTTTGAGTTATAATAATTTCTTACTTTGACCTGTCTGTAAGACACTTTTGTGGCCATTGGTTTTCTATTAAATAATAATTTAAAACGCTGTAAAAAGTTGTTATGAGCTGGATGTTGAAAGCAGGTAACAGAATGCACCCCTACTGACATTACAATTGTGTAGTAAATGAATTGTATGAAAATCAAGATTTTTCTAATTTATCATATCTTCCAGCCCCAGGTTTTGTTTAAGTTCATGCACAAATAAAGGACAGGTACCTCAGCTTGTTAAATACGAAACATAAAATCTGAGTTATTTTTTATGATTCTAGCTCAGAACTTCTTACTAGGGCATGTACTAGTTGACTTCCAGGTGTTGCTGTACCTAATATGAGTCATGACAGCTGGTACCTGCTGCTTCATGGGATAGTTCACCCGGTATCAACTTGAGTGTGAATTTGTATTATTAATGGCACAAAAGTAATATGTTCTTCTTGATTATTGCCATCTAAGTTGATTGGCCAGCTACAAGAAGAACATAAATCATGTAATTAGTTTCTGTTTCGAAAGAATTGTGACCTTTAAAGTGCAGAATTTTTATCTAGGTATGTGTTGAGTCTGCAGTGCATATTTTAATAATTTTTTCCTTTTGAGTCTGTTTGAATTTTCATTCCTCTTGTCAATTTTATTTTGCAAAGTGGTAAACATGTGAAATAATTATAGATTATCAAAAAGTTAGAACTTGTGTTTGGTAAAGTCCATGTTCTTTATAATGTAATATTTTCTCACACTAATCTTCCATCTCAATAAATCATCAAGTCTGTCAGTATGCAGGGTGTGTATTACACAAATGCCTCTATTTTTGTAAACTATAATAATTAATCACATCAGTACTTCCAAAGTTTATTTTTCATAGTATGGATCTCTGATAAATCTGTTTTAAGTTTATTTTATATAGCCTTGACAGAACTAATGGGGGCATCTAGTCAACTGTGAAAGTATTATCAAAGTAGCCATTATCCTAAACCAAAACATATATGGTTAAGGTGGAATAAAATAGCTCTTCATCCCTACCATGCCTTGTATTGAGTGAATCATTACGGTCTGCATTTGAAAATAGATCATTGTGGTCATCCATTGCACTGTTTCAAGTGTCGTTGTTATTTCAGAATCAATAGAAGATTGATAGCCCTTATTACATTCCATTTTTCCCATGATTACCACACCTTCCTTATATGGGTAAAATGTACACCTGGCTCGTACAGTTTCCCACACCAGTTCTCCAAATTTGACTTTCTTATTTTCAGGTGTGTCCTCTGGATGACTTTGGAGGATGCTTCTTTCCTTCCCTCAAACTGTTTCTTCCACCTATTCCGTGTAAGATTCTCACTATCTGTTGATATGACATAATGCACTGTATTGGAAGTTGTAATTCTCCCAAACTGTAAATGTATTTCTGGAAGGTTCTTATCTCATTTCACATTTCTCATCTTACCTCTTCATTAAAACCTGATGCTTCCAAATTCTAAGAGAACTCAAAGTGATATCTGGTAGAATTGAACAGAGGAAGTCATAAGCATAATGAGAATACCTTGCACTATTACTGATGGAGGGTTGTCACATGATAATTTTAATGAATAATTTGCAATCAAGAGGAGGCAGTAACTCAGGACATGCTTCAAAACAAGTTTCACAAATAGATGGCAGTATTGAATGAGAATATCTATTGATGTAAAAGGATTTGTTTGTGAGGTCTTTCTCCACTAGCCATCCTTAATTTAGCAGTGTAAGACTAGAGGGAAGACAGCTAGTCATCACCACTCGCTGCCAACTCTTGGGCTACTTCTCTACCAATGAATGTTGGGATTGACCGTAACATTAAAAGTCCCCTACGGCCAAAGGGTGAGCATGTTTGGTGTGATGGGGATTGGAACAAGCAACTTTCAAATTACGAGTTGAGGGTCTTAACTGCCTGGTTATTTCAGGACTGTGTAAAAGGAGATAAGTACTTATTGGAAGTACATTTTTAGTACAAAAAATTATAAATATCACAACAATTTTATAGAATATGTGATGTAGATTAAAAATAAATATGCAAGTTAATCAGTTTGTAGAATGGTATTCCTGAAGTATCAAAAATATGATTAAAATTATAAAATTTAGTAATTTTGAATATTAAAAACATCTAATACTTTTATGACCTGCCAAGGAAAGAAAAAAAAATGTAGTGTTGGTAATTTGATTCATCCAAAAACAGCTTACATCAATAAGGGTTTGTATTCAGTTGTAATTGTTTCAGTCCCAGTAAAAATAGTTGCATAACTCAGTGTTAAAAATGTGTAACTGAATAACTGTACATTTTGATTTAAAGGGGAGATTCGACAAATTATGAAGAGTTAAAATAACAGTGTAGAAATATATTATTTCCAAGGAACTTTCAAAGTGTGATCACAGTAATGGTTACAAGGTTTATAGATCAAAATAATCCATAGTGTTATTACTATTGTAAGGATTAAAACCATACATTTACTAAAATAGATTAATTTCTGCATATAATCTAAGCAGAACTGTTGTGTTAAATATTCAAAACTAACATCATATTATTAGGACATTGTGAATGTAACAGCTACACACACTTCTAAAAGGTTATTAATATAACTTGGAGAAATGGTGCTTACTTGTGTGAATATAATACACCACTTACTTTTTATCAGTATTTTAGAGTAGAATTCATATAATTAAATAGTAATTGTGCACAATTTTCTAACTGCTGCATAATAAACTTACAAGGAAAGTATACAGTTTTATCACCTCACAAAAATATAAGACTAGAAACATATTAATCCATTACTTTTTAAAAGGTACAATAATTTTATAAATAGCACGTGGTAATATGTTCACGTACTAGCACATTACAAATTATTAGTATACATAATGAATAATGGACTATTTTTAAAAAGGGTCCATGATAAGTCTGAAAACGTCTGGTCGTTTTTCGAAGATTGTTTTTTCTTTGTAGGAGTAAAAATGTTGAGAACACGAGACAGTAATAGAAGATTCTGTTGAACACAGCATCAGTTCCATATCTGTGGGGTGAATGAGACTGTCTTGATAAGGAGTGTCGGAATCTTCAAAAGTCGCTAACAGGTTGTTTGTCTGTCTTAGTTCTCCAGGCTATCTTGGAAATACATATCTAGGTTTCAACATGCTTGTTTGGAAGAAATCAGTTGATGTTTAAAAGTGCGTTTGTGATGATTGAGTTTTCATTATATCCTTCTTTGTATGGAGTGTCTGTGTAAATTTGTCTATTGACTTAAATAGCTTCTCGACTTGTGTATTCTGCATGAACATGTCTTTGAAATTTGTTTCTAGCTGTGGGTGCTTTTTTGGTAAGAATGGCTTGGATGAAGGTGGCGGATGTCCAATGTTTCGGGGCCCTGCATGGCCAGGTGGTTAAAGCGCTCGAATCGTAATCTGAGACTTGCGGGTTCGAATACCCGTCGCACCAAACATGCTCGCCATTTTAGTCGTGGGAGCGTTATAGTGTCCCGATCAAACCCACTATTCGTTGGTAAAAGAGTAGCCCAAGAGTTGGCGGTCAGTGGTGATAACAAGCTGCTTTCCTTCTATTCTTACATTGCTAAATTAGGGACGGCTAGTACAGTTAGCCCTCGTGTAAATGTGCGCGAGATTCGAAAAAGAAAACAAAAACCAATATTTCGTTGAAGTTTTCTATTTTTCTACCTAAAAGTTAAAGCTGAACGTCAAGGCTACTTATTAACGAGTGTTTTGTATCTTGTATATTATGAAGTGTTTGTTTATTATGATTTATATGTTTATTGTAGAGCATATTCAGCAGGGGTATCAACCGTGTTGAAAGTCGATACACTTATCTCTGTCCCACTGTGGATCTTTTTATAAAGTGAATGGAGTAATTTGTTTGTTTGTTGTTAAACGCGATGTTTCGTGAAGGGCTATTTGTATGCTGTCGAAGGTTTTTAAAATTCGAATGTTACCTTATATGTGCTATCAGAATTGTTATCACTTGCAGCATTGAAATCAATAAAAGATACATTCTACTTAAGTTGGTTACTTCTGTTGTGTTTGAGAAACAAGCTTTTGCTGAAAACGTGCTAAGTGTCTTAGTTTTGTTTCTGGCTACACGTCCCTCCCAGTGCCACAGTCTGTAAACTCGCACCGCTACAAACCGGGTTTAGATTCCCATCGTGTAGCTTTGTGTTTAATTCCAAACAAGCAAGCAATTAAATGTTTAGACGTAATATGTGAAAAAAACAAAAGTAATTTATCACGTGACTGACTGGACAGTGGTCAGCGTTCTGGACTGTGAATCGGAGGTCTTACGTGTTGCCTTAAAATCGTGCCTCGCACTTTGGGTCTGTGTCAAATGAGCGACATTGAAATTACATTATTAGAGTGGCTCAAGGGCTGGATGTCAGCGCTGTTGTAGCCACTTTAAAATTAGGAACTACTAACCCAGATAACCCTTGTAAATATCCGAAACAAACAAAATTATTTCTCTTAGTGGCTGTTCCCTACACAGCTTTGACCCTCACTGAGCTGAGACTCCGTCGCCTTTTGACTATGAGATTTCACTGACGTCTATGCCCTTGAGTTAAGTCTTGATGGGAGATAAATCGCTTGTACTTGTCGGGTTTTAAAAGACTTTCATGAAAGTAGTCTTCACGTGTCAAATTGTTTAGATAGTTTGCAATAGCGTCTGTTTGAACAAATATGCACGAAATATTTCTATTACCTAGATTACTGAGACAAAACTAGTACAGTTTAACTGTTGTCTCTTGGCGACATATATTTCATCATAGTTTTTACTTTTATGAGACTTTTTTATTTGTTTTAAGTTCAAATTCCTTCAGTAACAAGTTTCTCCAGTATAGCTGTTTACATGAAACCCCAATCAAATATTACTTTGTTATTATATGGTTACAAGTCTTATTTTACATTGTAGGTTATTAGTAGCGTGTTAACAGTAGTCAGGATTTTTGACATTGGAAAAAATATTTTTACCCTGTCATTGATTACCTAAAATAAACCGCAAAAAAAGTTACAACATAATTGTTTAAAATTAATGGATTAAAATCAATCAAGCATGACTACATTCATTGATTTTTTTTTATTTTATTTTTGTCGTACTTTGGTCTCTAAGCGTTTCGGACTCGTTCAGGCCAGTCTAGAGGTTGTACAAAGTAAATATAGGCAGCGATTATGTGTTTCCTGTACTTTTCAGTTACTACATTTTGTTATCTTGGTTAAAAATCGTACACTTAGCTCCTGTTAGTAAAGTTTTTAAAGATGGCATCTATAAGGGCTGAAACACTGCTAAAGAATGCAGGTTACACTGTCAAACTTGATGCTTCGCGTGAAGGGCCCTTTAAAAGAAATACAAGATACTTCCGCTAGTTTTAGGCAGAAATATATAATTGCTCAATATGATAAAATTAGTTGAACTAACGGTTGTGCTCACTTGTCTCTTGTTAAATGCAAAGCTACATAACGGACTATATTTGACTCTGCCCACCGCTTATCGAACTCTCACTTTTATCTTGATGAGCCTGAAAGATTACTTCTGTGTTAGTGAGAGCCCCCCACGCTAGTGGACAGTGTAAGAACATGAAGACTGATGCTATTATAAGCCTTCACCACATGCAACTACCTATTCACGTTATATAATATACATTTTAGAGAGAATTTTGTAAACTTGGCTGGGAGCTGTAAATTCGAATAGCCCTTCAATGTCATGCAATCAAGGTATTTAAGTTGTACCTGTGAAAAAAATAAGGGCTGGCGAAACAAGGAGTAAGTAACTGAACAAGAACATAAAACAAATATTTGGAAGTACATGCTTGGATTGGAAAAGTTGTTTCCGTCTTATTTGGTAATACGACGTGAACTGGAAGACAGGTGTTAACCCTAAAGTTGATTTGGCTCTAATAACGTTAAAAAACTCGTTGAACGTTTGAAACCTGTCTCGCACGTATACCGCTATTGTGCAAGATTCGAATCTTCGTTCCAAACTTTTCTCTTAAACCAGTAGTTAACGTGAATTATTTTTCGTGTTTAATCAGCGATAACAGGAATCATTATGTGGATACAGATAATTAAGATTTATGTCCCTTTTGCTCTTAAACCTTTTGTTTAAAATCGTAATACTATTTTCTTATATCTTTGTACCGATATCGCCTTGAAAACATACTGTTTATCAGTATTGTAGGGTCAATACTAACTAGCTCTTACTGTTATTTTTAGCCGTGGCATAGCGGTTCGTAGTACACCTCTGAGTTGTTGTTTTTTAAAAGCACAAACGTTCAGCTCACAGCTCCGTCATTTCTTGATGTATTTGAGATTTAATTGCAGTTTTGAACTCAGAAGGTCAAACCCTTTCGACTGACGTATTTGATCACGTCCAAAGTCTCATAGATGAATCTACTCTAATCGTGCCTAAAAGAATTTCTATTTGAGGGTAGGCTAGTAGATAACATGCTGAGTAATGAAGTTGAATCGGGTTGTATGCTTGGTATTGCCTATACAGAAAAATATAGCTAATAAATCGACTAGTAGATTATCCCTGCCTAAAAGTGATCCAAGTGTTGTGGATATTAAGGATTCGTTCTTATTTATTTTAGCAACCTTTAATTTTTCGGAGCAATTCAATAACGTAATAAGTTATTAGTAGCGTACTAGGTTAATACTGTATTTCTGGAAACGGATTCCTGCTTATCCTAGAATTTCCAATTCATCAATTCGAAAATAAATGTTGGGTTATTACAAAAGGTTGCCATTGCTTTTTTGTTATTAAACACAAAAATTCACAAAGGGCTATCTGTGTTCTGCCCACCATGTATATCAAAACCCGGTTTCTTGTGGTATAAGTCCGCCGACATACCACTGTGCTACTGGGGGCATCACAGAGGGTTTTTGCATTCATAATATTTATCTTTTGCCATTACTAGAAAAACCTACAATAAATTCAGAATATATTTCACGGTATCACTGACCATTAGATACCACTTTGGAGAGCTAATTATTAGAATATTTTAGAATAGGCCTTTGTTTATAGTTATAACGCTGAGTGTAAGTTGTAGAACAGGCTTTTCATTGCAGTTATAACTTTGAAAATGAGTTATCAGTTTGAGAATGATACCTGTAATATTACCCGACCTTTAAATAATCTAAAAACGTCATTTTTGTATAAACATTTACAATAAAAGGAATACAACATTAAAATCATTGCAACTTCTCTTTGTTGACATGAGAATGTCGAAATGTTGTTCTTCACTTTACTTTACTTAAAGTTTCAATACCCATACCAGCCATCTTGATAATACATTTTTACTTCAAGTGGGTTTTTCGTTATCACGGACAATATATAGTTATTAGAAACAGGACTAGCCATAAAAACAGATTTCACATATGTTTCGGTATCTGTGTAAAGTATTGTAACATTGTATTAATTTCAAAAGTAAATGCTCCATTTTATTACAGACATTAGAGTAGTCTATATTTCGGAAAGTTAGTGTTAAAATTTCGTAGTTTTTAATGTCGATAATCATTTCAGAGATATAACATGAAATAATTTAGAAATGAAATATATTTTATATGTTCAGATTGTTGGAACAAAAGAATTTGCCGTTTAAAATTAACTTTACGAGAGTGTTGCTTCATACAAGTTCACATAAACCTCGTTCATGCAAATGTATACAAATAATTTGTGTATCTAGTAAAAATAGAAATAAAATTTATTAACTGTTGCGTTTTTTTATTATTTACAGGGAGAAAAAACAATCTTGTATTATTTGGTGGTTATGTCACAAGTTCATGAAGAAATCTATCACACGAAGTATTATACAGATATTAAGGTATACACTCAACGACTTTCAAGGTTTTTGTGTAAAATATTTGATTTTTATAGAAGGATCTCTGCCTTTCATAGTTTGGACCAACAGAAAGAATTAATTCATTAAATATTTATAAAGGAAAAAAACGATTTCAAATAATAGCATAAACATGGAAATTTCTGATCATATGTCAAATATTCAACATACTTCTTGTGAAAAAGATGACTTTGTGGAGTCGTGTTCAGAAAATAGAACTTTCAGTATTCCAGATACGAACTATTCAGATAATATCATCTACTCAAAAGCTTCACACGAACCACCTTCCAAAGAAAAGGTAGCAGTACAAAAACTGACAGAAAAATATGATACTCTGGGCCGAATCAATGTAGAGGAGACAGACAAAAGTATCAGTTGTGGTTCTTTCGACGATGCGGATTTTCGACAAGATTTAGAAGATGAATTAAATAACTTATGCAGCGAATTGACATAGCCCAAGTCGAAACGGTTTTTTGTAGCCACAAAACATTTGTGTTTGTGTGACAGTGTCAGGCCAATCTGTTTTTGAGAAAGCCAGAGGAAGAATGGCAGTTAGCCCTGACAGGTATTCCTGTCCTGCTGTTTGATAAAGGAGAAACGAGAGCACGAACTAAACGAAGACTGAAACTGGTCCTCGCCGAAAAAGGCACAGGTTTCATTCTTTGGCATGATGTCATTGACAATTTGACGAACTACGAGGCCCAAGATAATACTTTTCACACCACGTTCCTTTCCACCGATCACAGTCAAATGGGTGGTTTCAGTTTCGAAAACAAAACAGCTGCCAGACAGTTTCACGAACAAGTCGACCTACTGACGTCGGATCCTCTCAATATTTCTTTATCCGTTCCTAAAGCTAAAGGGAAAAATTCCAGGAAGTTGGAAAAAAATAAAAGTTACCCCAAAAATGTGATATTTCTCTTCCTTGCTGTTTCGAACACGTCACAAGTATTGATATTAGAGACAAAGAGCAATTCTATACGCTGACGAATTTAGTGCAAGGGAAATCTAAAAAGGCATTAGAGCAATCCGTTCATGAGTAGACGTCCATTGGGACCAATAGTCCCTTTCCTCATGGAGACCAAATTAATGTAGAATGCCCGTACTTAATTATTATTAGACTAAAATGTTTTGATGTTTCGCCGATATCGTAAAACAATTCCTGAACAGTATTAGCACTAGTGTGACGTTTCGTATGATGACAATTTTTATATTAAATGTGTAAAGTGGAGAATGGTAATTCGAACAGTATGTACAAGTTCGTTAAGAATCGCTGTGTATTTGTGATTTCTTTCTTTCAGAACATATGTAAACCCTAGAACGAACCCCATCTATGGGACAAAGTGACATACACGGTTATAATATTCGTATTTTCTAATAGATCGCAATTTTTTTTTCAATTTTAAAAACTGGATTTCAAACAGTCCGTTTATATTGAGAATTTCATGTATCGTTTTTGTTAATTTACGTTTGATGCATAAGCACGTTTCTGCAACAGTTAAGTACGTTTAGAGAACTAATATATAACTTAATTCTCAAGTTAGGATTCTATTAGTGAAATATATTAACCAGTTTTAGAGTAGTAATAGGTTTTTAAAAGACAAACCATCTCCCGAGAGCGCTACCTTGAGGCTATAGTTAATAGGACTTGTCTGTGTCAGCTTTCTTTTAAGAACTATATATTGAACACAGCAGTATAAATGAATTTCGTGTATATACACACTTTTATAACAAAATGTAGACAACATTAACGACACGTTAACCACTAATAATTATTAGCTCCAGATATAGTGTTGTTGAAATATTGTGGAACACATTTCTTTATTTGCGGGCAGAAATCCTTATTAATATTCTAAACCTGAAATTGCAAATGTATTTTCTTGTATGTTGTAAAATTCACTAAGACTTAAATCACATACACAGAAAGAAACGTGACATTTGTAAATAACTTTTAATTAACTTCTATGTTTGGTGACAACGTTATTTTTATGTGGAGAGTGAACCTGAAAATATGTGTGCACACGTGTATGTTCTGCAATATAATGACAAAAACCCTTAAGCCAATTTTTTTAGTAGATATTACGTCCTTTGAATTTTTTTTAAACTAGTTTCTTCAAATATCGGAATTTTTCTTTAATACCAACTTTCGCGAGTCAAGTTCTCCGTCATTACCAATTTTCGTGAAACAAGCTTCCTTCTTTTATAGATATAATATGCGACAACTATGTGTAGTTAGAATACAGACAGTTTTATATAACATTTTATGATTAATTAGTTAGTTAGATCTGATTATCAAGAAGTTTTTTTAAGTTACTTAAGTTAAAACTTGTAGTGATCCTCAGTTTCTTGTGTTTTTTATAATAACAGACCTTGAAATTTAAACCAATAGTGTTATGGTAGAGATACTAGAAATAGCAAGAACTTTATGTTAGTGTCAGAGTATTTAATCAAGTGACCAAATAATCACCATTGTAATGTAGTCTGCGTGCAAAAAAGCGTACAATATCTGTAAAGGGACAATTGTGGCGACCCCTTGTGACATTTCCACATTAGTCTAACTCTGATTCGCATATGCTCAACATCATACCACTGGTACTTGTGTGTGAAAAAGATGGGATTTCCAGCAGATGTAAACAAACTGCAAATAAAGAGAAATAAAATAAACAATCCTTATTAAAATACAACACAGAGTGAGTACTTGTTTAACTTGAAATACGTGTGCTTTTACACATCTAAGCTGTCTAATTCTTCTCCAAATTCTACTGAATGAAGCAACTACCAGGTTGTTTAATTTTAAATAATATTAAACTATGTTACAACATCACATTAAAGCATTACTGTCATAGTCCTCTAGAGTGATTTCTGCCATTAACTTGACTGGTAATTCCCAACAGAAAATAAAGGGAGGTTGTAGCCTTGAAAGCATCTGAACTGCTGTTGAAGAAAACTGCTCTTTACTTTCATACAAAATCACGGACTTAGCAACAGATAACAGGAGTAGAAGTAACTTAACAACCTTTTTGACTACTTGTTGGCCTGGCATGGCCAGGTGGTTAAGGTACTCGACTTGTAATCTGAATGTCACTGGTTCGAATCCCCATCACACCAAACATGCTCGCTTTTTCAGCCTGGGGAAGTTATAATGTTTCGGTCAATCTCACTATTCTTTGGTAAAAGAGCAGCCCAAGAGTTGGTGGTGGGTGATGATGACTAGCTGCCTTTCCTCTGGTCTTACTCTGCTAAATTAGGGACAGTTAGCGCACGTAGCCCTCATGTAACTTTGTGCGAAAATTCAAATCAAACAAACAAACTACGTTATATAAACTCTGCACACTATCCTGAACAACTAGAAAGTTCTCAAATGTTCTACATTACAAAAAGGTAAAGAAAAAAGCATGACATGCTTGCACATTGCACATGTAAAGTGTCAAAACAAAGCAAAAGAGAGAGAGATGTAAAATATACATATGCCTCATTGACTGTAATGATTTATGAAAAGCGCCAGATATGTAACACAATTCACAGTGGCAAAAAATTACATTTCGGATTTTACACGTGTTTACAAAATGCAACAGAAAATAAATAACAAGCCAAAATATCTGATAATTTAAAAATGGAATTTATTGCAAAGTGATATTAAAAAATACTTTATTTATTACAAAATTAATAATTTGAAAATACTCACTTTATTAAATAATGATTTTAAACGATTTACTTTATTTATAACATCAAAAAATTTAAACTACTTACTATATTTACTAAAAAAGGATTTTACAAATAATGATTTTATACAACTCAGTTCATTTATTACAATTACAATTTTGATGTCGAGAAAACTCACTTGTAGAGAAATATATATGCAAAAACGGCTCGTTTGGGTTGAGAAAATATTTTACATAGAAGAGCGAACAACGTTTCGATCTTCTTTGGTCATAGTCAGGTTCACAAAGAAAGAGGTAGCTGACCACATGTTTAGAAGGGGTTGTGTAACTGAGTGTCGGAATGTAGAGGGCGGTGTTAGATGTTTGAATATATAATTTATTTATTTTATTATATTAAAATAGGTATAAAGGCGTTCCTTCATCAGACACGAACAAATTTAAACCAATACACACAAATCCAACAAAGACACACGAGACGCAACTGAACAAATTACTACTAAAAATGAAAAAAGCCAACACAATTTCACAAACACTTTATTCTTACCTACGTAAAACCGACTCACGCACACCACAAATATACGGCATCCCCAAACCTCATAAACCAGATTGTCCATTACGACCAATAATGTCCACATGTGAATCGTTTAATTACAATCTTGGTAAATACATAGCATGGGCATTCTCCAAATATGTAACATCAGCCAGCTCATTCATCAAAGACTCTTTTAATTTCAAGTCTAATCTAAATCAACTTAATCATAAAGCCTTAATGGCCAGTTTCGATGTTATATCCCTCTTTACAAAAGTTCCAACCACTGAAGCCTGCAAGATAGCCTTAGAACTCTATATCCGAGACCCTAACCCAACTATAGAAATTCCCAGTAACCAGTTAGCAACCCTCATAGAATTCACCACGATAAAGACAAACTTAATGTTCAACAACCAAAACTATATACAAACAAATGGCCTAAGCATGGGCAACCCAGTATCACCAGTTCTAGCCAATATTTTTATGACACAAGTTGAAACACAAGCAATTAACACAGCATTACATCCACCACTATATTGATACAGATATGTAGATGACACGGTTGCGGGATTCAAATCTACAGAACACATACTTAATTTTTTCAATCACATTAACTCTATACATCCCAACATTAACTTCACATGTGAACAGGAAGAAAGCAATCAAATATCATTTCTTAACCTCAAAATTACAAGAACCGACACACAATTCAAAACAGAAATCCACCGAAAAATCACTCATACTGGACTATACATTCCTTGGAACTCAGCACATGAAACAAAACAAAAACTCAACATACTAAGAAACCAAATAAACACAGCCATAAAACTATGCTCACCAGATAAAATGAAGGATGCATTAGACAAAATAGAACAATACTTTATCAACATCAATAAGTTTCCTCCACAAACCGTAGAAAACATTATACGCACACACCTAGACAGAAAGCAAAATCAACTAACAAGAGTAAATATATCTCACGAATTAAAAAATCACGAAACCATATACTGCTGCATACCATATATTCCTGACATCAGCAAACAAATAACGAACATTTGGCAAAAACTAGTAACAAAATATGACATTCCAGTTAATACCAAATTTATTCAAAAACCAGGCACAAAACTGAGGTCTATACTATGTAAAAACTACACTGACAAACACCACACCAACATTATTTATAAAATACAATGTGATAACTGCCACGACTTCTATATTGGAGAAACAAGTAGAAAAATGGAAACCAGATTCAAAGAACATAAAAAGTCACCTTCACACATTTTCGAACACTGCAAGTCAAATAAACACAACATAAACATAGAAAACACTCAAATACTAAATAAAGAAACAAACATAAACGCAAAATTAAAGAAGCCTTACTTATACAACAACTTAAACCCAAAATAAACCAATATAAAGGAACGCCTTTATATCTATATTAATATAATAAAATAAATAAATTATATATTCAAACATCTAACACCGCCCTCTACATTCCGACACTCAGTTACACAACCTCTTCCAAACATGCGGTCAGCTTCTGGTCAGTTACCTCTTTCTTTGTGAACCTGACGATGACCAAAGAAGGTCGAAACGTTGTTCGCTCTTCTATGTAAAATATTTTCTCAACCCAAACGAGCCGTTTTTGCATATATAAAGCTTTCAATGTCTCATTCTCTTTTATTCCACAACCAACTATAATTCGGTGACTTCTGCACGTTCAGTTTCATAAGCTTCTCTATTAGTAAGACAAAGACTGAAGATTACTTTTTTGATATTATCGGAATGCTTTTCTGGCTTGCAACAAAGATTAAACAGCCTTTCACTAATTAAAACATTTAAAAGTCTCTTACAGAAAGCCCTTAATAATAATACTAAAAAGATATAAAAAATAATATATACAAATTATTATTTCAATATTAAAGGAATTCATTTTCATTTATTTATATGTTTATTATTATAGATTTAATTTCTTGAATTTATTATTAATATTTCACTCTTCTATTTGCTCTACCACCATTAAGTGCTTTTATTTATAAATCTTCCAATATTGTTAGTGTAAGTTATTCATTTTCTGTTTCCAATCATTTACACAAATACATACACAATGTTATTTCACAATTTGTATCACATTCTTAGAAAAGTGTACCAGTTCACTTCTTGAATACTGGATTATAGTCTATATGTAGAACAGACATGGTAGTGATAGCAGAAGAGCAGACAGACTTATCTGTGGTGTCAGCAAGTTCATTCCAGTAACTACCAACGTGGCCTGGTATCCAGAAAGTACTGGATAGAAATGGAAGATGAAGAGAAATGAGCTAGTCAGGTTTGAATATTGATGAGAACTAACATGAAGTGATTCCAGCACCAGCAGAGAGTCGGTATAAATAGTACAATTAGTGTACAGCATAGCCTCTATGTGATACAGGGCAAGAGAAATGGTGTACAACTCAGCAGTGAACACAGAAACTGCAGAGGGGATTGTATGTGCAACTACTGAACCACAATCAACCCTGGCAGAGCTTACAATTATCTGATTTTGAACCATTCTTATAAATAGGAATGGAAAGATTGTTCCAAAGATGTTCAGCAAACAGAAGACAGAACTTCCAGTCAGGAGTAACTTCTTTCCTCAGATGGCTCAAAGAAAGGTCACAGGTGAGGATGGTGATAAGCCATGGTGGGACTGACTGACCAGTGGAGACAGCAATGTTTTCTAAGGACAAGCTCAATTCAGCCAGCTGTGCTTGGACAGTAAGACCAAAAGGAAGAATGGCAGACCATCTATTCTGAAAAAACTCTGCACACCAAGGAATAAAGACACACCCCCAGAGGGAATACTGTGGTGTGGATCATAGTTTTGAAGTATAAAGCAAAGAAAGTTGAAAACAGCAGTGATGAAGAGGAGGTGTGTGAGACTCAGTGTACAAACTCTGGACTGGAGAAGTGTGGAAAATCCCCCTGCAGAGCTGAAGCCACACATGGTGAAGGGGTCCAACAATTTTAAAGCTGAGGACCTGGCAGAACCTTAGACCACTTTGTAATAAATGAGGGGCAGCTCCAAAAATAAACCACCTCCAAGATCTGTGATAGCCAGCCCTTACGATGGGGAAAAAAACCAAGAAAGGTTTAACATTTTCCTTACTTTAAAATGTATTTCCAACAGATATATCTCTACACATACAATAGTTATTTCTCATGCACACACTGTTGAGAACTTGAACACACAATAAATCTTGAACTATGTTCCACCTAAATCACATTTTAATGTGAGCTTCACTAGTACATGAGGTAATCATCATTTAAAAATAACCACCCACCAATAAAAGAGCAACATATGATCCATTCATAGTAGATTCCCATCAACACTTGCATTCACTATTAACTTTATTCATAGATGAGACAGGAATAATGTGAACCAATAATGTAGAGAAAAGGTTGGGAAGGTTTTCAGTGAAGTATGTATCTGAAACACATTCTCAAGTAAGGAAAATACTATCTTCTGAAATAATCTAATTAATTCTCTTAACTCAGTAGCCAGAATTCTACATTCATACAGTGGAGAGGCCTATGCAAAGGAGAAAACCTAAATGTTTTCCCTTCTCCAAATGCAGTAGAAAAGAAAAGCCCATGGAACATGACACCTATCAGTGAGGGCATACTATGATAGAAGGGCAACACTTGTGGGACAATGCTTTCTTTTAAGGCAGGGTTTACTTTTTTCTAGATGGAAGTACGAAAGGAGGAAAACAAAGATTAGCCAATTTTTCTCAGGGGTAGGTAGAAAATTATATGATCAACTAATCTTTTCACATAACAGATTGGATGGACATAAAATATAGTACATATTAGCTCAATGATCAGACATATATTTTGGTATGTTTTCTACTGTACAATTTAATCACTATACATACAGGAGACTAAGGTCCCTTCCTGATTCCAATGGAGAACTCTTTGGCCCATCCTGATGACCAAAACCAGTGGAAAATCAGTCCTATGGGTGACCTGTACTATAATAACTTGGATACTCCTGCCCTACTTCCTAATGCATTGTGCTGCTCACTCTGACTTTTCTTGAAGGGATTCCATTACTGCTAAAAAACTCTCCCAGTTAACCACCCTAGTAGTTATATATAATATGGGAATGGTGAAGGTCTCTTGTTATCCTCTTTTACACCATGGTGAGCAAAAGATGTTGAGGATAATCCATAAAAGTACCTGGACTCAGATTTAACCACAGTAACAGTCTTTTACTGGAAAACGTACAACAGAATACCATGAAATCTATTTTATAAAGCCAGCATACATAACCTATGAAAGTGGACAGGCACTTCCTTGGTGCTAGATTTTTTCAATGTACTCCTTGGCAAGCACAGTCTAGATGAGGCATTAGCATTTATTGACTTGAAATATCCACATGCCTCCCAGATCCACATAGCATTAGCATGCTGATTGTACTTTGCACAGTATGTGTTGACTTGTGATCTTGTAAATCAGAAACTCCTGTCACACACATTCTGCATATGGGTCTGCTTAATGTCAAAAATTGATTAGTAGACTGAAGACCAATTGAAAGGAAAAATATATGTATATTTTAAAACAAGTAGACTGTGTACTGTTTGTTTACTGTTAAACTCCTAATGTAAAGGATTCAGCCCATACATAAAACCTCACAGTGATCCCTAAACTGAATAAGAAAAAAATCGGGTGAATGGGGCTCATACAATAAAGAAGCTTGTGAGTCAGCAAAATATCACCACAGGAAGAGAAAACAAAATACACAAACCCATGGAATCCAAGCAGTGAACAATAAAAGTGAGACTACCTGGTCCACATTGAAAAGAGAAACAAAAGTAGATATGGAAATATAAAAACAACAGTAGTGAAACACAAAATGGAGCAGGCTCAGCTCCTGTTGTTCGCTCCTCTACATAGTAAAATATAAAAACATTTCAACCCAAACCAGCCGTTTTTACATGTATATTTCTCTACAAGTGGGTTTTCTCGTCATCACTAACCAGTAGTGTCTCCACTGTCATTACAATATTGAATGACTACTGTGAAGCAGTGTCATATATCTTGGAAGATGCCAGAAACATGAATACATAATCCAATTAAACCATGAAAATGTTGTTGTAGTGGTATGTTTGTGTTTTTATTTTATGTATCAGTTAAAAATAAACAGATCTAGGTATGACGACTGTGCATAAATAATGAGATGTGGAAAAGAACTGGATGCCAGATTAAACAATGAGAACAGATATAGGAATAACAGCATAGGTCAATTAAACAAAAATCAAAGTTAAGATAATTCAAATGAATGTTCCAACTGATATGTTTAAAATTTATATTGTTCTTTCAGATAATAAAAAAAAGAAGAGAGGTACTAAACAATGAATAGTAACAAAAGATTAAAACAATAAGTACAGAAGACAAACAGTGCCTAGGAAAGAATGAGCATGCTGGTTCTCATACAGATTACTATGTATGTAGGATGTATCATTCTATAACTGACTGATACAATACATGTTGAGATATACAGAAGTTGGAAATTTATTAAAGGCTAGTAACCTGCACACAAATTTACATGATAGTATGTGTAATGTATTAGCTCTTTGTGGTGCACAGAAGTGAGTAGTGTTTCTGAACATTTTTCTCATGCTGCTTAACACACATTTTTGATTAAACAGCAAGACCCTCATTCAACTGTTTAGTTCCCTTGAACATAAGTAGATTATTCTGAAGTTAGATAGAAAATTACCTATTGCAAATAGTATATACTGATCACTGTATCTGAAAATTAATGCAACATTAAATTTTTGGTATCCAGCATATGAATACAAACAATATCATTAATTCATATCTGAGCATTTTAATAGAAAATTGTACCTATCACTATATTTGTTTGCTCATAACTCTTTCTGTTTATAGTACAGAGATGCCAACTATTTCAAATGACTGAGCATAATGACTGTAGACAGAGCCCTTTCACAGTTTTAGTCCTTTTAGATTTGCCAGAAACAAGACAATCTGGTGAACAAGGCCTCTTTTGTTCCATCTTGTGTACGATTGCATTGTTGTTTCTATGCTGCTTAGAAAATGAGAAATACCCATCTACGCGTGTGCTGATTGGCTGACAAGCACTGATGACATAACTTTGGATTTCCCCACGTGCCCAGTATGGAGAAGCACCTCACTCAAACTATTGGTAGACATTGGAGATACAAGTATTTTTTATTATTCAAAGCACAAACATGATTGTCGCAAGTAGCCATTTGGACTATGTCTTTTATTTATTATCAAAATTTATTTGTATCTCACTAGAAATTTTCTTTTCACCCCTTTAAAGCCCTGGGGGAACAATTTATCACTTTATTGTATAGTCCCATATAATACATAATAACTTGGGAGTTGCAACAAGTCATAATGTTTGTCTGTATGAGTGTATAGTCGTAATGTATACACCAAAATTGTAATGATTACACTCAAATTGTAATGGTTGGTATCTCTGATAGTATATATGTTATCAACATCATAACATTTCCTGAAGGACTAATATACAAGATATGTCTTTGTAAATAAAATGTATGTTTTCACATGTTCAATTAAATACCAATACTGTATGATATCAACAAAATATATAAGACTGTAAAATCACATCTGTATTTATTCAGGTTATTTTTAAAAACAATTATAAAGCAATTACAAGTAATAACAATTATTAGAGAAATGAAAATAACCAAATATTTTGGTTTACTGTTTCTCTCTATATTTATAGTCACTTAATACGATATAAAATATATCTTTCAACATTTCAAAGTTTTTTAGCTTTAACATTACTTTGCAACTGAGATCTATTTTTGCATTTTTATTCTATTTATGTAATTAAATATATCTGTATTTTGCAACTGAAGTCTCATTTAATACGTACATAAGTTGTTCAACAAAATACTTTGTACATCTACTTAACAGATATGATAAAAATGCAAAAAACTATGAGCTTTCAATAATTATTTTCCATTTGAAGATTACAATAAAAAAGTTAATAATATCAACTACAACCAAATTAAACACCAGATATTCCAAGGTTAAAAGTACATCTGAATGAATAAAACTCAACATACTAGCATTATTCAAAGCTTATTAAAACTACAAAAAAATTATCCAAATGCAATTTATTAACATACAGGTACTTCTCTATTTGCTCTTGACATTGCACCAAACCCTCTTTCAAATCAAAAAGATCTCTTTGCATTAATGAGAAAGTCATTTCAAGCTCAAAGCACATTTTCTGCTGTTTGAAGAGCAGCTTAGTCAATTCAGAGTTTTTAAGTTTTTCTTCTTCTAAGGAGAAGTGCAAGTCATTAACTGGAGCTTTACCCTTCTCTGCCTGTAACTCCAAGAGCTCTTCTATCAGATTAAGAAAAAACAATTGCTTAAAGAGTTATTTCATTAACTGGAAATCCATACTTTTCATATCTTTTGACCATTAGTGCTTTATAAGCTGTTCTGTATATTGTAACTTATCAAAGCATATTTTTAAAATCATACTGTTTAAATTAATTTCCATAAAAGCATAAACTGCTACAATTATTTACTACAATATCCATTTATGCAAATTAAGAAAAGCCAGGTTCAAGATAGGTAATTTTTGTGTGAATGTGAACAGATAAAATAAATTAAAAATGGAAACATATGTAACTACTATGTAAATAGTTCAGAATCTTGGTCATGAGGTGAGTACATACAAAAAACAAAGACAACTACTGAATGCAAGTGGTAATTTAAAACAACTGCCAGTGGAATAAATAAAAAAAATTAATAATCTTACCTTGATACAAGTAGGATACATTCATTTGAAACTGCTGCATTTTTTAAAAATAACATTACAATTGATCCTTAGCAGACAGACAAACAAGTCATTGATGTTTCTTGAAAATGACATAATAGAATAAAAACAACTCCAGTTTAGTTTTGAAAATAATAATGCTACAGATAAATGATAACAACATTGTTTCTTTTCAAATGAAAAGTACAGAATCTGCTAAAAGTAAAAATAGAGCATCAGCTATAATATACCTAGGTTTTGATTTACATTAATAAGCAATTTATATAATGCATAAACACTTCCTGCACTATTTTACAACCTGTGAGACGTACAGTAAGACCCTGTATAGTTGCAGTAGTTTGAGTTGTTAAACAAGTTCTTTATCAACAAGCCAATTTTACAGTCTGTAAGATGTACAGTAAGACCCTGTTTAGTTGTAGTAGTTTGAGTTATTAAACAAGGACCATATATAGTTGTAGTAGCTTGAGTTGTTAAACAAGTTCTTTTTCAACAAGTCTATTTTACAGTCTGTGAGATGTACAGTATGACCTTGTATAGTTGTAGTTGTAGGATTTGGCCATCCACTAAAAAGCAAACAGTGAAAAGTTCAGTGTCAGAAAAAGGCAATGATCTGGTGAGTTTAACATAATATCAATCAAACCAGAAATTTAAGTTCAAAGGTGAACCTACTAAATTAATTAGAACAAGTAGACCAAAAGTGTAAAAATACACAGGTTACAAGAATAATTCTTTGATTAGCAACATAAGCTACAATACCACAATAGAGTTTTCTGTAAGAACAATCATACAATGATGTTGAAGAAAGAGAAGAAACTCAAAATAAATACATTGAATAGCTCAACTTTCTGACACATTCATGTGAGAGGTTGCTACTTAAAAGATTACATGAACCAGAACAATGTTGATTCTGGTTGCAACAAGAAACAACTGTGTAAGAGTCTGGGTGGAACAAGACAAGGCAAGAAAACATCCAAAGAACAAAGAGAGGGCTGCATCTATTGAAATTGAAGGAGCACAGAACCAACAATGAAATGTTCAAAGTCCTGCTCTCAACAGAAATTTGCCTAGAGAGATAAAAGCAATAAAAAACGTAAAAGATCCTGTGTGAGAGTAAGTTAGTGCAGGAAGTTATCCAGATGCAGCAATATCACCACAACAATACCCCAAGGAGATGCTCACAAAGGGAAAAATAACTCTCTGAATAAAAACCACGAGTCTGTAGGGTCCATTGTTGGAGACACATCAGTGTTTACCCCAAACGAATGAGGGATTCTAAGAAACCCAGGGTTCCTGGAAACAAAAAAAGACCTCTTGTATAGTAAGAGGATGAGAAGTGTAAAATCAGGTAGCCAGATATACCACTGCTCAAAAAAGATAAGCTGAACTCAGTTGAGACAAGAGGAGAAAAGACTCAAAGTACCAACCACACTGAGTATCTATGTGAATGAAATGAAGGTAGAAGAGGTAAAACATCCAAAAATTCACTAACAGAAGGAAAAATTCTAACAAGGAATACCAATCCCAGGACTATGAATATGGTAAGCAAAGGCCCATGCAATGCCAAAATATATAAAAGATGCTGTTACGAGATCAAAGGAAAAAGTAAGGATCAAGACAATGTGAGAAGAAAGGAGAAAGAACAGAAAACAAATGGAGGACATGCTAAGAAGGATGCTTAGGAAGGCATACAGGAAAGAGGAAAATGATTTGACCCCATGAGTCCCAAGAGCAATAAACTCGAAGTATGGAGTAATAGAGCAGAAAAAATGGAAGAGGCCAAAAAAGAAGAGAATGAATGTCTATAAATGCACTAAGAAGTGTCTCAGATACAGATGTAAAAGGTTCAATCCCCAGGCTGGCCAGATGAATAACAATAACAGGGAATAGAGAAAAAGTACAGATGAAAGCATAAAAATCAAAACAACAGAGTCATAAATTTGAGGGGGATGAGGCATTTTGGTATGACAATGGATCCTATTAGCTAAAGCAAGCAGCATAAAACAAACAACAAACAAGAATAAAAGATAAACCCAAGGTTAATGGATCAGAAAGTGAGAGAACAAAAAAAAACAAGAAATGCTGGCATAAAGAGATGGAAAGAAACAGACTTGAGAATGAAATCGAAATGGAAAGTAATACTCAAAGCAAATGAGGTGAAGGTTGTAGTGTAAAAGATCATTCCTGACTGAGAAGAAAGAAATAAAGGTTGTTAACTGTTAAAGTTGTTGCAGTCACTGGTCAATGTTTTGTGGTTACCACATGCTTAATTAGCCTCCTATTCTTACTTATTTGACTCTGTTTCTTTGATAGTAATACAATACTGATCCTATTAGATTCAATGTAATATATGTACAATTCAAACCAAGACTGTTTAAAATAACTGCAAATATCAGGTTTTAAAGTTTACTGGTATTTCCACTCACTTTAAACTATTGTAGATTATGATACAAGGTAAAGCAGCTAAACATTCTATATTTTAATTCACAAGGGTGAAACAGCTGCACAAATGATATAGTTGTTAATAATAACATTTTCTTGAGATTATGGATAGCCTCAAAATATTAAAAGTTCCAGAAAATACACATTTAAGGGAATTGGTTAACCTTCATCATGTATACATAACAAGAGTAAAGTTAGTATTCCAAAGAGAGATCTTTTGTTTTCAACAAGACTTCTATTTATAAGATGTTTAACACACATAAATAACTTACTGCTTCCAAGAAGCTCTTGTAAGTTCTCCACTTTTTGCTTGAATACCTTTTCTAACGTTTCCAACTCTTCTTCTTGATTTTGTTGCATGGTATGCTGAATTTCTTCTTTGATTTGCTTCTTGTGCTTAAACCCTCTATTAAAGTTTTCTTTCATTGCTTCAATTTCTTCAGCATGAAGTTTCTGAAGTTTAGATTTTTCTACTTCCCATTGTCTCCTCATATCTTCTGCCAATCTCTGAAACTGTTCTTGGTGAGCCATCTGTAGAGCAGATACATCATTCTGGAACTTACTGTTTAATTGATTCACTTCATCTTGGTGACAGATATTCAGTGTATGAGAGACAAACTTGAGCTTCTTTTCAAAGTCTTGCTGCAAACACTTGATATTTTGTTTATTTTTCTTTTGAAAAAGATTTCTTACAGAACTAAAGCCATTTTTACGAGTTTTTGTTAAAGAAATATGTTTTTGGTAATCGTCATTTAACTGTTTACTCAAACTTTCTAGATTTTCAATTTGTTGCTTTTTTAAAGCCTGAAGTTCATCGTAATGTAATTTTTTTAAAGTTTGTTTCTCATTAGCATGCAACTGTTCCATTATTTTAATTTTTTGCTGATATGAATTTTCTATATTTTTTATATCTTCACCCTTTTCTGTTTCAAATTGGACTTTTAAATCTTTTTCCATTTCACAAATTTTAGTCTTGTATCTCTGTTCTATATCACTTTTTTCTTCCTCAAACTTTTGTTTCAGGCCAAATTCCAATTCTTTCATTTTCTGCATAAATTCTTTCCTGATATTTTGGCACTCTTCATCCATTTTGTTTTTACAAATGTTTTCTGCATTTTTTAACTGCTGTTCATTACTGATTTCATTTTGAGCAGTTTGTTTCACTAATACAGCATTTATGGAGTCAGATGTTACTGTTTTACTTTCTTCTACATGCTGCCTCAAGGATGATGCAATTTCCTAAATAGTATCAATGATACATAATAATAAACAATATCACATGAAAAGACAGTAGTAAAGAATACAATTTTTAATATATACATCTGCACATAGCTTGATTCATGGTATTGCCTGAATTAAAAAATTACCTGCTAAAAATTATTTTTTGTATTTCCTTCATACAGAATTTATTTGTTCACATTGGCATCCTAAAACTTTTATCAAAACATGACAGCTTATTCAAATAAGTTATAAAAAATATAGAATGTAAATTTGAATTATTTTCCAAATTTTAATGGGGATACCACTTAAATTTCTTAAACACACTCTTCTAAGTGCCTTTAAATCATTTCACTGGGACATCATCCACATAAAAATAAAAGGAGTTAATGAGATTACACAGAAAATACTGATACATTTTACAACCTGGAATTTGTTCTAATCCCTCTATTATCACAAAATAGATAAAGCAATGAAACTAAAACTGTTTCAGTATGATCCAATCCAGAAGTTTAATCAATTTAGTTTTAAACCCATTATTAGATGGGATATTTGTATTACCATCTCTACTTCTGGAGTTTTTCTATTCACTGAATGTTTAATCAATTTAGTTTTAAACTCATTATAAGATGGGATATTTGTATTAGCATCTCCACCTCTGGAGTTTTTCTATTTACTGAATGTTTTCTGCTGATTTAAATGTGAAAATTTTCTCTTTAGTTTCCAATTGCTCTGACCACTTCTTAAAAATGGATCAACACTGATTGAAAAGCAAAATTATTTAATCTTGACTTCAGTAACAAAACTAACTTTCCTAGTTCTTAAGTTTCGCTATTCCGATATTTTAAAAATCAAACCTCTTCATACTTGTTAAAATGTGGAGCTGCTGAGGTTATAAAGTTTGTCTCAGATGTGTATACAGTACAAAAAAACATTAATCAACTGAGAGATTCTTGTCGTACCTTGCTCTAAGGATTATCAAATAACTGATGGCTAAGACAGCAGTTCTGTATTTGGTTTTAAATGTTTTCTGCAATTCTCTCTTTTTTTTTCACCAGAATGAATATAAATATAGTATTTCAGTTTAAAAACAACTTCTTATTCACAATCAGTATGGTTGTCCAAGGTTACAGTCGAGCTTAAAACGAGATTTTGGTCTACTTAATGACAGAAACATTTACAAACTTTTACTATTTGAAAGTCATATTCAGTCACAATTTCCTTACAAATGGAGAGCATTGTTTAACAATTAGAAATTGCTGACCACAGTTTTTGTTCTATAGCCTATAAGCTGTAAGACATTTTACAACAGATCAAGCAATTAACATATGTGACTCACAACTTAGACAATTTTTTTTCTAAATCTACAGATACATTTGTAGGAGTACACTCTTTATCAAAGTTTCCTCAAATAGGAGTGTCAGATTGGTAGGAGAGAACCTATCAAATAGGCGTCTTGGACACCTAAGTTAACCCCTTTAAATTTTCATCTCTGAAGTTTTTTGAAAATAAAAGTCTACCATAACAAATCAAAAGACCTTGAAGAACTGAAACATCAGATATGTGAAGTTATCTTATCCATCCCTACCATTGTGTTGGAAAATGTTTTCTCAGAATTTGAATGCAGAAGTAGATTAATTATAGAGAATGATGGAAGACTTGTAGAAGTCCATAAATAATTAAAACTAAAATTTACAAGCCTACTTCTTATATTTATACTCAATAATTGTTGTTATCTCAAATAACAATAAAGTCACTCAACCCTTTTTTTGGTATATTCATTTTCAGATACCCTGTATATGTATTTCTAAAGGATTTTTTTTGTTTATGTCAAAAATGTATAAAATTGCTTATTACTATCTAAAGAATGCCTACAATAGCTGTAAGTTTTATCTCTAAACAATATTCTGTATGTTATGGCAGCTTACTTTAGTCTCCATAAAAAATATGTTCTTTTCATGTTAGCTATGTGCACCTGCCTAACTACTATTTGTAGCTTTAGTTTGAAAGAAACTTCAGCCAGTTCCTTTGTCTGGATTTGTTTTCTATTATTTCAGCAAGAAAGAAACTTTGTCTATGAACCAGTTTCTGGAATACAATATCAATTTAGTTTTAACAGTTATCACAATAATTATATAGAGGATGTAGAACCTGTGCTCCACCAAGGACTTAGGATGGAACACCATTTCACTTTTAGAATTATGAGATAGTAGACCTCCATCCATGAATAATATAGAAAACCAACATTAATCAAAGAGAAGGGTTATGCCCCCCACCAGAAAGCTTCATGTAAATTATCAACCAGAATTACCAAATTACCAATGGAGGTACACATTCATGCAAATACTGAAGAAGCAGAAACAATGCTTCAGCTAACCAATATGGTGCAACCAAGAAAACATGACAGAGAGTAGAATGAATCATTGTCAGAACCCAGGGCAATAGCCAACTTGAGGGAAAGACATACAGCTGTAATCCTTTTCAGTCCTGAATGAATGTATCTACTGCCAATGTTTTCAATGAGTAACAAATGCATCGATTGTTGGAGACCTGAAATTAGAGCAAATCTACTCAAAATACTTCACGATGTGTCATCTGTTTTGTTAGAAGTTGGTTGGGTTGAGATAATTGATCTGCAACTAAACTTGCCACTCTTAGAACATGACAAGCTAAAAACCAGTTAAGAAGATCCAAGGTATGAAAACAATAGTTTCAAGAATGTGTGCCTCCTAGACAAGAAATATGAGATACCATATGATAGAATTGTCAGAATGTACCATTACAATTTTTCCCTTCAAGAAAAAGAAAGACTTTGAAACAGTGCCCAGTGTACTGCAAGGAGTTCAATAATGTTTATATGGAGGGTAGACACATCTTCTGTCCAAATACCCTGGAAGTTCTGACCTTGAAGATAAGCTGCCCTATTACTGAAGAGATGCATCTATGAACAGATGGCTCTTAGGACAAGGTGGTGGAATGGATGCTCCAATGTTGTTGTGATCCAACCACCATTTGTAATCAATGATGTTGCTCTTGAGTAATGACATGGGATGATTTAAAGGATCAGAATGCATGACCCGCTGGCAGTGCAGTAACTACTCAAGGGATATCATATGTGTCTATCTCAAAGGAATGATAGACTTGAGGGATACCCACACTGCCAAAAGTGAGAGAACCATCTCTGTAGTAAGAGAAGGAAACAAGTAAAAGCCTGATGGCTCTTTCCAAGGCTTGAAGGCTCACAGGAGTTGGTTGTGTATGACTTAAGTAACCATTGAAAAACACATCCAAATACACGAGATATTGTGTCAGTGACCAAATAGAGCCCTAAACTGCAGCATCTGACCTTTGTGCATAAACCTGAGAAACCTCTGAGAAAATTCTATTGGTAACATCAAACTTGGTCATCCAGAACCTTGGCACAGAATTACCAGAGGTTGAGAAAAGATTTCATTGCAAAATGAGGATAATCTAAAAATTGGTTGAATAGAGACAGATCAATGATTGGATGCCAATCTCCTTCCTTCATGAGTACAATAAATAAAAGGGAATAAAATCCCAGAAAAACAGGATCAAATCTCTCCACTGACCTTTGGATTAACAACTCTCTTATGGCTTGGGAACAAAATTCCATTTGTTGTGGATCTATTGGACATAAATAGGTAAAAGATTGAGCCCACAAAATTAAGAGTACCCATGGATCCCTGGTGAAACTCCAAATGTCCAGAAAGTAATTTAATCATGCTCACACTTCTCCCTCACCCACAGGGTAGTCACTAAAGCCACTGTAATTGGTACACCCAAATTAAAGATCCTTGAGAATATGAACAGAACCCATATCTCCACCAAAAACTCAGAGTCAAACCAGGGAACCAAAGAAAAAGGTCAGAAAACCCTGCAGGCTGATACTTCCAAATTAACACCAGAAAGGCAGGAAGCCAAAAACAATAAATAAGAATGTGAACAGGCTGTATAAACTGTGGCACTTTCTTTGTAATCACCTTGTACTCCAATGAATGACTTTTACATGCACACTTAGTTTGGATCACTCATGAAAACTTATGGCATTTTATGTATCGAGCTGCTGCTGTCTGCTTCATTAAAACAAAAATAAAAGGAAATCTTAGTTCAAACAAACATGTCACTAAACTATATCAAGTTTAAAATGTATTTTAACTGATTTCCACTAAAAGCTAGATGAAAGTATGAATTTATATTGCACAAAGCAGTGGTTCTCAACCTTTTCTGACTTGCGGCACACTAGGACAATCTGAAAATTTTCGCGGCAAACCTGGAAAGCTTTAACGATTTTTTTAGGTACATGTTATACGGCAAGAGTTAAAAGCCTTAGAACGAAAGTCACGGCCAAAGCAAGCGATAATAATGTAATTGTGCATCACGTTTAAATACACGTAAAACAGAAGAGTGAACTTAAAAAGCCTTAGAACGAAAATCACGGCCAAAGCAAGCGATAGTATTGTCAATGTGACGCTTGTGCCTGCTTCCGAGAGCAAATCAAATTGAAGGGAGGCTCTCACAAAGACAAACAAGTTCGCATTTGATCATCGACTATAAGAAGCCTCTCTCTCTTTCTGGCTTTAATTTCAGTCAATGCTGAAAATCCAATTTCGCAAAACCACGAAGATGAAAATGAAAGCAGAACTTCAACTGCTTTTGAACTGATTGCAGGATATGAATTTTTAATGGAGATCCAAAACTCATCCAAGCTCTTTTCGGGAAACAATGACTGATAAAATTTGTCGTTTCGTAAATCAATGAGCTGTTCTTTCTCCTCACTTGTAAGATTTGTTGTCTCGTTGATTCCGAATGGATAGGTCACCCAGTTATATTCATCGATAGCAAGTGACGGGTAGCAATGTTTTAGTGCGGACTGTAGATCGCTTAATGTGTTCAAAATTTGAGGGACATTCGTTAATGGAAGGAAAACAATCAAGGACTCCTTTCGAGATCTTATTCTTCCACAGCGTCAACTTTTCATAGAAGGCCTTCAGTTTGGATGTTGCAGTAACAATGTTTTCAGATGGTCCTTGGAGACTTAACTTCAGAGAATTTAATTTGTCAAACAAGTCGGAGAGAAATTGAACCTTCAGCCACCAGATCTCATCATAAAAAGAAAATTCACAGAGAAGAGAGAAAAGTCGAAACTAAAGTGGCCGAGACTTGATAAAATCTACCACTTGAATAACTTGATTCATAACAGACTGCAAATCTTTCGGCAAAGATTTGAAGGTGAGCACCTCTCTGTGAATCATGCAGTGAACAATCTTAATGTTTGGATTTTGTTGGCGCACCAGAGTGACGAATCCCTTCTTTTTACCTCACATTGAAGAACAGCCATCGGTGCAAACGCTGACACAGTTATTCCAATGTAATTTGAAGAGCAAAATCTTTTCATTCACCAACTCGAAAATGTCTTGGCCTTTTGCTGTACTTTTTAAATCTTTGCAAAATTAGTAATCGTTTACGATTTTTCCATCTTTTATGAATCGAACAAAAGTCAAAACTTGAGATTTTCCACTAACGTCAGAAGATTCATCAACTTCAAGAGACCAGAGCAGAGACAATTCATCTTCAGGCGCTTCCAAGTGTTCGCAAACTTGATCCTTCAAATCCAACAATAAGTCTACAATTCTGTGCGAAATTGTGTCATTAAACAGTAGAACTTACTTAACCTTTTTGGCGGCATCCGTTTCAAGCATAGTTTCAACAATGATTGCTTACGCTGGCACAATGACTGATTCGGCCTCCGTATGCGCTTTCTTGCGTTTTGCCAACAATTGAACAATCTTATAACTTGCAATCAATTCTTTTTCGGGCAGCTTCATCTATTTCACAAGCTTCCTTGATCGACCATGTTGTTGAGCCGCGAGATTCTTGAAGTAATCTTTTGGTTTATCCTTCACACCTGAATGCTTTGTTTCCAAGTGTCTCTTCAGTTTGCCAGGAACAAACGACTCGTTCGATAAAGCTGCATTGGAGAGTAGGCAAAATGGTAATTGAGAATGTTCCGATTCCAAAGCGTTTTTGTATTCGTTTTTGTACTTTCGTTTGATTTCTTGCTTTTGATTTAACACATTCTCCTTTGCAGCACCAGACTTACTTGAAATTTTTGTTCATGGATAAATGATAAGCTAATTCATACACGATAAGCACGAAGTTCTGCAGTTGATATAAAATTCCTACCTACAGAGTAGTAGCTGTAGCTTATCGCAGAATGAGAACGTGTTCCAGAAAGCAGTTTGATTGTTTGGTGCATCATTTATAACGTACAAAGCGCTTTTTATGCATAATAAAAATTCACTGTTAATTCATACCATTATAGTTAAATGAAAAATGTGTTGGTGAAACATAGTGGCCTACTTTTTTCAAATTAATATAAATCAAACATAATTATGTGAATCACACATACTTACATTACAATTTTTGATGGAACCTTTTGTAGTCCACTTCTTAAGCTTCTTTCTTATCACACCAGCCATCTTAAGCCTAATGTTTGGAAGAGCGTAAACTTAAAACTCAATAAATCACTAAATTAAAAACACAAAAGCTTAATAAAAGTTCTGGATTTTCAAAAACGTAAAAAGGATGGTAAAGCTTTTGATATTACCAACAGTTTTCTGCATTTCTCGAAATTATGTTATTATAGACTTACGTTTAAATGATTCTCCCAAAACGGTTTGTTTTTGTTTGTTTGTTTGTTTTTGGAATTTCGCACAAAGCTACTCGAGGGCTATCTGTGCTAGCCGACCCTAATTTAGCAGTGTAAGACTAGAGGGAAGGCAGCTAGTCATCACCACCCACCGCCAACTCTTGGGCTACTCTTTTACCAACGAATAGTGGGATTGATCGTAACATTATAACGCCCCCACGGCTGAAAGGGCGAGCATGTTTGGCGCGACTGGGATGCGAACTCGCGACCCTCAGATTACGAGTCGCACGCCTTAACACACTTAACCATGCCGGGCCTTACAAATAAGCACTTCTCGTTAAGTGGTGGTGGGAAGCTAAAGGAGACTTTAGAGCATATTTTGGGGCTTCAATCCAAGCAAGTCCCTTCTCTACCGCTGGCCATGGTTTATTATAGCTATTCAGATTTCTCTCGGTTATTTTACGGGTTTCTATTTGTTATTTTACATGTTTCTGTTAATTATTGCACATGTTCCTGTTAGTTATTTTACTACAGATTTCAGCTAATTATTACAGAGATTACTCTACGAGTTTCTGTACGATATTTTGCCTTATTATTGCACTCACTTTATATAACTATTGAAAACTGTGTAACCGTAAATATTATTCTCTGTTTATCCAAAAATAAATAAGGCTTGAGTTAAACGCGGTAGTGCTTTGTTGCTGGAAGTAAAGTTGATGGAACTTTAGAATGCATTTATAGACGTAATGTTTTGCAAATGAAAAAGTGTAGTTAATTCTTTATACAGACCACTAGTTAAGCTTCACTTGGAATATTATATACTGGTTTGGTTTTTTCATTGCGGATAGGATACTGACTTATTAGAAAAGGTTCTGGGGAGGATTACTATGCTATATTCAGGTAAAACTGATTATTTCTCTAGCAGTGAGATAGATTCACTGAATAATAGGAGATTATATATATATTTATTACAGAGTATTACCGATTTTGTTTTTAAGAAAACGCAAAATACATTAATGGCGGTCTTTATTACAGTAAGATAACAGCCTAGCCTAACCTGATATTGAGCGACTGTTCAGTCTATTCCTAAACATTTACAATTACGGATAACAATCTAAGCTGTTGTTGCTTGGTTTCCCGACAGGAAATGACTGATGTCATCTGTGTGAGTTTTGAAACTGTCTTACACGAGACGAATGCACTAGACATTGTCTGTAAGACAACTTGTCTACATAGAGGTACAATGACTTTTCCCTCTTCCACATATACTAATGCAGTCCACTATTCCCGCGGTTAATCTAACCAGAAATTAAATAAGTCCACTATGGAATATCAATTTGCTGGTTGCAAAAGGAAACTGACCAATAAGATTTACAGTACATCCATTCTAATGAAAACAGTGTCAGAACCGAAGTCATATACAACTTTCTTTAATCTGTGAGTAAAACCTTCTGGATACTATCAGACCATGACACATTTCTTCATGTCTAGTTTACCTCTATGCATTAGATCGAAGTTCATTCTCACTGTCCCAAATGATTGTTTTACTCAAAGCGCATGATGTACCACAAATCTACAACTACCAAAATCTATAAGTCTTCATTAATCTCCTCCAAGATGAAGGCCAGATCCGACTTGAGATATTCTAGTTTCTCAGGTTTGTTACTGTGATCTTCACAGCCAACTTATGGCTCTTCTTTACCTGTAGCACCATCTATTAAAACCAATAGCCTTGTCTATCTTGCTACTCAGCAACGTTCAGGTGGTTCCATCAAAAATGGTTCAATGCTCAAAGTACATACTTTTGTCCTCCTTTCCTGAGCAACAACATGATGGAGAAATAAGTGGTATAGGTGGTAGCATATAAACGATGGGAGTACTGGAACAGCCCTGTTCTTTTACTATATGTCACTACTAGCATCAGTACATCATAATGAAGGGATATATGAGTGGTTAGTCCTTCAATAGATTCGATTCTAATACGATATGGAAGCCTGATTGACCGAGATAAAGTCATTACAGCTATCAATAGAGACATTTTTGTTGTTTTTTTTATATCGGGTTCAATGTTACTACTTCTTACCATACAATAACTGAAATTCTCTTGGTAAGTTGAGAAGATATGCCCAGATAATGCTGCATCCTTTTATTGGGTATCCTTTCCATACAGTTACCAAAAAGGATATCCTCACAACATGCTAAGACATTTGTAGGGTTAGTCTTAACGTTAAAATGGTACAGGTTAGCTATATAAGTGATCATTCTCTCCATGGCAAACCATCTTTCAATCTTGAATTCAGCCTTATAGATTGCTTTGTTTTGTACTAAGTCAGAACTTTAGCACAACTCCATAATGACTGTTTCACACTTCCAGAGATGGCCCTTGTTCAAGTGTTCAGTGGAGTCTATTCTCGGACCACGCTATCTAAACATAGATCTAGGAGTCATAAAATTTCTTCTAGAGTCAAGCCATTCCAGTTACCAGCCTGAAGTGTTTCATAAAAGGACTCATATCGTCCTTTACTACATTTGTGAGATGTTTTATCTTACTTACAGAGAACCATGTATGTTGCAGATTTTCTCCTTCACAACTTGCATCCATCACTTGATTTAACAGTCCTCAACATTGTAGACATAACAATGGAGGGACTTTCAGGCTCGCCTATGGATCATGGCTGTCTCAGCAGCATACTTCCTAACTTGCAGAGACTCACCGTTGTACCATAGGCCAAGGGTGAGTCTTTGATCGATCAGAACTGATGGACGAGCTTTGCCAGTCGATGTTCACCATTTTACCTGCTGTTGATATAACTCTGGTTAGCAGAATAATCTACCAACAGCACTTCCAGCCTGACTCTAGTGTTCTTTGGCAAGACTACTCTGACTGGCTTGAGTCTTTGACGCTATAAGGACACTCCACCAAGTCGCAGACTCAACAAACATCAGACCAGCATGGCAATTCTCTGGCATACATGTTTCCGTCACAATCTTGTAGATCCACAAGGGAAGAACATGGACAACCATTTTGGTTGCACAAGATATCAATGGCTTTTCTTCTTGATTGTCATTTGTAGCAAGATTGAAGTCATGGATTTTCGCAGCATTTGGCAAACTTTTATGCTCAGAAAAGTAATTCTAGATACAACAACTTTCTTGGACAATCGCTTCCCCTCAGTGGTCAACATTTCTTCTTGGTTGCAAGTTCTTCTAATTGTGACATATAATTTTCTTAACTATAAAACCTTTTAAAACATAGGCCACACAAAAGCAATAGCAAAGAGCAACAGACACTTCAACAGATATTACACACTTTGTAACACAATACCCCGTAGTCACAGCATCAAGATGTTCTTTCTATTCATGTAGTGATATATTCAGGCAAAACATGAATTAATCTTCAAACATTGATAGAGGTCCGTTTAATAGCAGGAGAATTGTTCAAGATATTGATTATCAAGTAATACTAAATGTCTGAATATCCGAATTGTGATGTTAAATGGAATAACAAGAGTGGGCACAAATTGGAATAAATAGAAAATCCACAATCTTATTATAACAGATGAAACAAACAAACACAGTGTATGTGTTTGATTTTATGGAATGAATGACAGACTAACACTCTTCCTAGATTCTTTCTTTAAGCTGTTTTTCATTCAAGATCCTGTTCCTGGCTGCCTAATTCTATAACTTTTGTTTAGTTTACACAAAAATGTGCATTTATCCAGAGTGACTAACGATATCACGTGACTGCTCGTTTTTATTTCAACGTACGCGAAGCTATACATCAACCAAACGGCCATTGAAGACAGTATTGTTTATATCTTTATACAACTTAACAGAATACAATATAACAGAAGTATTCCCGGAAAGAAACAGGTATTATCCACTCAAAACAAGGGAATAAAAACAGGTATAAGGTTGGTTGATTTGGTGTTTTATGGCACAAAGTAGCTAGGCTATCTACGCCAAACATCTGGTAAAAAGTTGAAATTGAAGTAAATTTAGTAAAATTCATAAAAGGAAATAAAGGTAAAAAAAACAAAGTTAAAAAAAAACATAAATAGCATTAAAACCAATGTTTACATCCAGTCTACAGCGGTAAGAGAAAAACTACAGCAATACAAGTTGTAAAGGGCCTTGCTGTAAGGTAACTGTAATAATCATAACTTGCCAGAAAGACTAACAGGTAAGTACAAAAACCACCGTTAGTCACCTGAAGGGACCAACATGGCCAAGCGTGATAAGGCGTGCGACTCGTAATCTGAGGGTCGCGGGTTCGCATCCCGGTCGCGCCAAACATGCTCGCCCTTTCAGCCGTGGGGGCGTTATAATGTGACGGTCAATCCCACTATTCGTTGGTAAAAGAGTAACCCAAGAGTTGGCGGTGGGTGGTAATGACTAGCTGCCTTTTCTCTAGTCTTACACTGCTAAATTAGGGTCGGCTAGCACAGATAGCCCTCGAGTAGCTTTGTGCGAAATTCCAAAAACAAACAAACAAGCTTATTTGTAATGCTGATTCACTTTTTAAACTTTTTCAGTGCGTGCGCACAAAGTCAGAGTAAAGCCCCTTCAAAGTGAGGATCAGCCCATTTTGGCTCCCTAACTCTAACCGTGCTCAGAGCATGTTTATATATATATAAAAAAACCTAATAAGAGAGATGTGATTTACATAACTCTCCCATTCTCTAATTTCAAATCGAACTAGATGTACTTTGATTCTTAAAAGGGAATCACATTAAAAAAGGTCTAATGTATAAATTAGAAAAACTTAAATAGCATTAAAAAGATTAATGGCCTTTACAAAACTAAAACATTTCTAAGGTGGACAGTATCACCATCACCAATAACACTAATGTTATGGATAAACCTTGGAAAGAGAACATCTTTAAAATTATGCAGTCATTGAGAGTCAAAATAATGGCAAGACAGTAAAATGTGGCTTATTGTTACCTGAGTGTTACACAAACAACACATTGGTGCATCAGTCCCAAATAAAAGAAAACGATGAGTTAAAAAACTGTGACCAATGCATAGTCTAGTTAGAACAACTTCATCTTTCCGATCTTTACGAAAGCAAGACTGCCAGGGTCCAATATAGGGTTTTATTTGGAAAAGCTTGTTTTCACATTGTTCACTCCAAGTCTACTGTCAACTAGCATGGAGCCGAACCTTGAATACAGTACCGTAGTCTATGTATGGAATAGGCATAGCTGTGATAGTGCCAGAGCAGATAGACTTAGCTGTAGTGTTGGCGAGCTCGTTCTCGCGAATACCAACGTGGCCCGGTATCCAGAAAAACTGGATAGAAGTTGATGTTAAAGAGAAATGAGCCAGTCGGTTCTGAATATCGCCGAGAACAGGATATGCACTAACATGAAACAATTCCAGGGCCAGTAGAGAACTAAGCGATTCAGTATAAATAGTGCAGTTTGAGCACTGCTTAGCGTTTATGTGATCCAGGACATGAGAAATGGCGTACAGTTCAGCAGTGAATACAGAAGTTGTAGAGAGTATTCTGTGTGCAACCACCAAACCACAATAAAACATAGTAGAGCCCACACAGTCACCTGAATTCGAACCATCTCTATAAATAGGAATGGAAGGATGGTTCGAAACATGCTTAGCAAATGACAGATAGTATTTCCAATTGGGAGTGTCTGCTTTTCTCAGGTGACTTAAAGATAGGTCACTGTAAGAAGCTGTAATGGAATAGGCCGACAAATGGATACAGCAATGTTATCCTAGGACAGACCCAATTCATTCAACTGCGCCTGAACACGAAGGCCAAAAGGAGCAAGTAGTGGAAGACATGACATGGAGGATGTTCAGTGCTCTTGCACACTTGATCCGTAGCTGCTTGATGTGTGGTATAACAGTCAGCTTACAGTCAAAGATAAGCTCCAAGAACTTTGTCTTAGGAACCACAGGCAGCACAACATCACCGATACGGAGTTCAGGATGAGAGTGAATATCCCATTAAAAAAAAAAGTGCATGCAAACGGTTTTAGAAAGAGAAAAGTTAAGGTCGTTTGTTGTGGTCCATCAATATACCTCATGTTCGACGACTGACATGAGGCGTGAAAGTCGTCGACATAGAGCCCGTTTGTAACAATACGAGGGAGTTGTTCAGTGATGGCATTAATCTTTATACTGAAAAGTGTGACACTGAGGGATTCCAAGTTTCTGTAGAAAAGAATGGGAAAGTGTCGAACCCACACGATTTGGAATCTCCTGTCCATCAACAAAATTTCAATAAAAATGGACAAATGGCCACGTAACCTATATGTATGGAGGTCTCGCAAAAGCCAAGCTTCCATGTTCTATCATAAGCTTTCTCAATGTCAAAGAATATTGATACAAGATGTTGTCGTTTGAGAAAGGCTTCTCTGATGGACGTTTCAAGTCGGATCAGGTGGTCCATGGTGGAGCACTGTCGTCGGAACCCATACTGTGTGGGCGAGAGGAGGTTGTTTGATTCGAGGAACCAAACAAGATGTGCATTAACCATCCTCTCTAAGGTCTTATAGAGACAGCTCGTCGGAGGAATTGGACGGTAGTTTGAAGGAAAAACATTCTCCTGCCATATCTGGTTAAAAACAATCAGAAGAATAGCAAGAGAAGTAAGAGATAGATGACGCAGCATTTCACAGTGTACATCATCACGTTTAAACCGATGTACTGTCAGACAGATGAAGGGCTAGTTTGAGTTCCACAAGTGTAAAGGGACGATTATAATCCTTACAATATAAGGAAACAATCTCACGACTTTCTTGACCACGTGTTATGCGAAACATGTACATACAAAGGATAAATGATAAATTCAGAATAAATACTATAATAATACAGGAAGATAAAAATGCATGATATATTAATACGCCACACATCTGAAACGTTTTAGAGTTAATTACAAAAGACTAGCGATAAGTAAATCAAGGTTTACAACACATAAAACAACAACAAAACTTTAGGCAACAGATCTGACATTCAAGGGTATTTTTCTGGAAGGATTTCGTATATTTAAACAAATGTATTTCTCGATGGATTGGCGTTAAGTTTGAAGGCTTATATGGCTAAAAATTTGATTTTGATACCCGCGATTGACAGAGCGCTAATAGACCATTATGTAGCCTTTTGCTTGACAACAAACATACACAGTATTAGGTGTAGATTATAAAACAAAAAGACAAATTAATCTAATGACATTTCTCGCCTATAAAAATATTAACAAACGAGAACGTTACTGAGTTTCAAAGATTGTCATAATGATACTAACTGAAAACTGATAAGATTTGGTATATTTTTCCTGTACTTTTACTTTGTTTGTTTTTTAATTTCGCGCGAAGCTACACGAGAACTATCTGCGCTAGCCATCCCTAATTTAGCAGTGTAAGACTAGAGGGAAGGCATCTAGTCGTCACCACCCACAGCCAACTCTTGGGCTACTCTTTTACGAACGACTGAAAGAACGAGCATGTTTGGTGCCACGGGGATTTGAGCCTGCGACCCTCGGATTATGAGTCGAACGCCTCGACCCACCTGGCTATGCCAGGCTATTTAGCCCGAAATAGCCCGTACGTTACAGTTTAATCAATGTTTTAAGAAAGCAAGAACAAAATAATCGATTTGTCATTAATCAATTCCAAGATAAACCTTTCATTTGCCAAATGTAATGTATGTGTATGTATTTTCTTATAGCAAAGCCACATCGGACTATCTGCTGAGCTTACCGAGGGGAATCGAACCCCTGATTTTAGCGTTGTAAATCTGTAGACATACCGCTGTACCAGCAGGGGACACCAATTGTAATAAATCAATTCATCACCACATTTAAAATCTTCTTTAGTTGAACAATTGCGAGTATAAAACTAATCGACAAAAGATGACGCTCTATGTTTCCGTTGAAAAATGAACCAATCATACGTATTTAGCACATTTTAAACTTAAAAATTAGTAGTATCTTTAATGTAGGCTAAACGTTAAACTTTTTCTTAGTGTGTATGAGTAACGATACCATTGAAATGACAGACAAAAGAAATTCGGACTTCTTTTCAAATTTGGGAGAGAAAATAACAAATTCGGAATTATCCATGGCAGAAACCAGGTATATTATTTTTATAGCATTATTTAAAATGTTTTGCTTACAATTCTGGCATTGTTCTGCAGGACACGCTATGCAAACTTGATATATTTATTAACGGTATTAACCTACGCCCATTTTAACTTTGAATTAATTTAGTAACTCTTACGAGAATATATCAACAGCTTTAATGATTCATCTTTATACTTAAGTTAAATTAGTTAAAAATAAGCGACTAATAAGTAATGTGGATTTTGCATCTCAGAACGGCTGGTGTGGGTATTAACGCTTATAAGCAGAGAACAACATTTAGACATTACTAGGTCATCTTCAGGTTAACCTGAAGTGTTAATACCTCTGTCAGCCGTTCTGAGATACATTTGTATTTTAAGTGGGTTTCTTGTCACCAAGAATTAATGTGGATTTTATTTTATTAAGTCATTTGGAAGTCAAACTCAAAGTTAATACCTTTAATTCACTTAGCTAAGTTGCTGACACTAAGCCTTAGCATGATTAGGCCTAACTTGAGAACCGTTTTAAATAGCTTGAATATAATAATATTTACTATTACAACTTTTTCATTTACATACCAAATTGGATATCTAAGATATGTTATTCTGAAGTAGAAATAAAACTGGTTCATCTGGAATCTCCAGTTAAGCTATCTTTGACCATTTAAAATTGAAGTCATAAAAAGGCTAAATGTATGACCTCTTATCCTACTGTGGCTCTTAGAATTCAATGCAATTCAACATATTTGATCATTATGATATTGTTAAGCCCTTTAAAGGAAGTACTATTGCAACTCTTAGGGAAAATAGGGTTTTATGTTGTACATACAGAAGTATTGAATATAACTAAGCTGGGTTATCATTATACTTTACTTATAAATGTTACCAGTTAGGCCTCTTGGTTCTCTATCTTCAGAAAGACTATAATTGTTGTAAAATGTTTAACTGAGGAGATCCTGGCAACTTTGTAGTTTCACATTTTGTGTTTTGCAGTTTTATGGACATTTTTGCATTGTTTAAAATTACATATAAATGAAGCAAATTTTCATGTCCAAAGATTAACCATTCATTAATAATGATTTTTTTTTTATGATGTTGGCCAGCTGACAGACCTCAGAGTTAGAGTATAGAAAATAACATAGAATATAAAGTCTTCGTGGAAACAAGTATTTGAAATGTATTTGGGTTTAAGAGACTGCACAAATAAAATTTGAGATTTTTGAGATGAAGTTTTTTTTAATCATAACATGAAATTATTTTGCACTCAGACTAGTAAGGAAACACATTTTTGGGGAAATAGTTCATTAAAAAAATTACTGGTTTTGTTCAAAAAATTGTAACATTTATCTTAAAGTCTTCCAAAAATCTTCATGTTGTATCAAAAGTTAGTGTAGTTGTATAGACAAATTTGTTTATATTATATGGAGCCTATTGTGAGAGGGTTAAAGGAGTATTGCTAGAAGTTAAAATAGCATTTGAAATGTTTACATGAGGACGGGTTAAGATCTGAAATTGCTTTCTGTTGACATAAAAAGAATTAGGACTAAGAAATGTGATCTAATTGAGATGTGGTGAGAACGATAGAGGGAGACATGTTTTCCAGGGTAGGAATCATGATGCAAGATAACGTGGTTGGGTTGTTCTTTTTTTAGTGGTTTGCTGGAGTAAATGTAAAAATTTAGAAGGAAGGTTTGATAAATGTAAATGATAACATTGTAAAATGCAAATCAATTTGTTGTTTAAAAATATCTACCACTAATTTGGTAGCTATTATTTTGTATATGAATATCAACATTATGAACTAAGCAGCAGGTTTTTGTGTTTTTTTAAAACCTTAATCTGAACTTAGTCTTACAAGATCGTCCATAATGTTAATCAATAGATTTTAATATTGAGCATTTAAAAATGCCATAAAAACATGCTTTCTTATTAGGCTAATTGAGTGATAAAATATGTAGAAAAAATATCCTATGCCTTTTAGTAGCTGACCTGGTTTTTTTTTACTTGTAGCTACCCATTTCTTTCTATAAAGAATATTATCTTAAATATTTAAAAGATTTTTCCACATATGATTAGTGTCCCTAAATTCATGATGACTCGAAACCCACTTGAGGTGAAAATGTATTTCAAGACAGCTGATATAGGTATTAAAACTTTTATTAAAATAGAGAACAACATTTCAACCTTCTTAGGTTATCTTCTGGTTAACAAAGAGGCTCTACTTTATTTTAATAAATGCCTCGGAATAACCCAGCTACTCAATTCTAAATTGATAATTCTTGTTAAGTCCACTCAAAATTCTTTTACAAATACCATTATTCCTTATCTTCACATGCAGTACAACATTGAACCTAATACAGCAGTGGTCATTTGCACTCAGATTTTCACCAGTTTTAACTCTCTCAATAATTTCTACTAAACGTTAACAATAAAACTAAAATAACATTAGTTTTAGTAGGTTCTTTGACCAATTGGTGAAGAAAACCATCTTGAACAGTTTCAAAACCTTTCTCCCTTATGTATTGATTCTAGCATTTCCCAGACTGTGTGCCTGAAATTAAAATCACCCATAATTATGACTTCATTAGCATCTGAAATCTTAAACTCACTGTAAGGTTACTCATTTATTTCATCAGCACCATCTGGTGGCCTGTAACAACTTCTCAAAAAAAGCTCTTTTTCCTTGTATCCATTAATAGAAATGGGTCATTCAATGACAAATCATCCAGATTTTGGAAAATTTTCCAGATGACCCTGTCAGAATGCCTTGAAAAAATTCTCATGTGCTCATCTATCCATATAATGAAAAGTTGCCAAAGATTAGATCAATATCTCTAATAGTTTCCAATTTACAGCCCTGTAAAATTTAAGTAATTTTTGTCTAGTTTTGGGGAATTCGTTTTGGGCAACTTTTGCTGCTTAAAGCTGCAAGAGTAATGGTGGTAGAAGGCTGAAAGTTGCTACACTGACTGAATTAATCTCATAGAATTCAAAAATGGTCTCAAAACAAGTTTATCTTTCTTAGGATGTGCATAGTGAGGCAGTAAAATCACCTGAAAACCCAAAATTGTAAAAAACATTGGTTTATTTAATAAGTCATAGCTCTAAGACTTAATATGATACAAAGCTGAATTTGGTTTTCAAATTTTCTATAACATATCAGTTGATAAATCAGCAATTGTTGTAATTAAAAGTCTGTTAGATCTCCTGTAAAAAAATGTAGCTGCATGCAACTTTTTATGATTTTAGCTAAAAATAGTCCTACTTCAGGCCACAGTTTGACCATGTCACCAGTTATTTAGGCTTTTCAGATTTTTACCATATATTCTTACATCTCTGAATATGATCTACAAAAAAAATCAGGATGGTGATCAACCTACTTTTTGAGTTATAATTTTTTGAAGTATCCTCTGACCATATGTTGTTTACTTAAAAAAAAAAAAATTCAATTGGGGTATGTTACTGTATGCAAATATATCCATACAATTTTGAAATAATTTATAAATCCCATTGAAATATTCTAATCAGCCTTTACCATATATTCTTACATCTCTGAACATGATCTTCAAGAAAATCAAGATTATGAAAAATAATAAATTATCAAATTTTAAGTGTCTCTGATATGTACCATTGAGCAAAGAACCACATTCAGGGCATTCAGTTCTTGTCAATCAGGAATCATTCCTGCAGAATTGTGTAAAGTTTAATCTACTTGAGCGCTATGAAAAATGCAAAACTGTGGCAGGTATTAGGTCACATCATAGCTTTATTCCCCACTCTACCAACAAATTGTATATGAGAAGGCTATCAGATGATGATGTGTACACAGTTGTAACTGTTGGTAGTAGCAGTGAAAGTGATGCTGCAGCAGCTCAAATAGGGTCTAATGATAGCAATGACAATTATCATCCAGGGAAATATACGGCATGCATATATGATCATGAATGGTATGTGGGAAACAAAAGATAGATCAGATGAACATTCCAATGTGTTGGTGTCATTTACGAAAAATCAAGAAACGAACTGTTCTCATGGCCTGCAAGGTCACGTAAGTATGAAGGCTGGATTCCTTTCCAACATATTCTTTGTCTGATAAGTGCACCTACCGTGCAAGGCAGTAGTGCTTGCCACTGTTCTAAGTCAAAGTGATCTCAGCATAATCAAACTCGAATGTCAGAAATGTATTCAAGCTGTCTGAACAAAGCAATGTTTATTTGATGTTTTTAAGGCTAATTTATTGCCAAAGCAGTTTTTGAAACATTTCATTGTCACAATTATTGCAGTTTGGTGTGACTATAATCTTTCTCAGTTATCCCCTGTTGTAGCACTGTGCTTTTTGTGTCTGATTTACCTTTGTATTTATTATATTATGAATCTTAAACTCAGCCATATCTGTATAACTAATGCATACACAATATATTTGCATTGCCATGTGATCTAACTAGTTATGCCAATAAACGTGTTCAGAATTGAATTAATTCTTTCTTGTTTCTTACAACTTCATTATTTAACATTGTGAAAGGCTGATTAGAATATTTCAGTGGGATTCATAAAATTCTGACAGGTTTTTTTTCAAAATTGTATGGATATATTTGCACACAGTAACACGTGAACTGAATTGTTTAAATAAAACACGTATGGTCAGAGGATACTTTAAAAAATTATAACTCAAAAAGTAGTTTAAAAACACTCATTTTTTTTTGTAGATAATATTCAGAGATGTAAGAATATATAGTAAAAATCTAAAAAGGCTGAATAATTGGTGACATGGTCAAACTGTGGCCTGAAGTTGGGCTATTTTTGACTAAATCATAAAAAGTTGCATGCAGCTACATTTTTTACAGGAGATCTAACATACTTTTAATTACAACAATTGCTGATTTATCAACTGATATGTTATAGGAAATTAGAAAAAAAATCAGCCTTGTATCATGTTAAATCTTAGAGCTATGGCTTACCACATAAACCAATGTTTTTTACAATTTTGGGTTTACAGGTGATTTTACTGCCTCACTATGTAAATCCTAAGAGAGATAAACTTGATTTGAGACCATTTTTGAATTCTATGAGATTAATTCAGCCAGTATAACAACTTTCAGCTTTCTACCACCATTACTCTTGCAGCTTTAAGCAGCCAAAGTTGCCCCAAAACGAATTCCCCAAAACTAGACAAAAATTACTTAAATTTTACAGGGCTGTAAATTGGAAACTATTAGAGATATTGATCTAATCTTTGACAAATTTTCATTATATGGAGAGATGAGTACATGTAAATTTTTTCAAGGCATTCTGTGGGGGTCACCTGTAGCCCCCTGGATGATTTGACATGGAATGACCCAAATCCAAATGAATTCAGTTTCCTAACTATTATACTAAACTTCAATATAACTCAAAATTATTGATGTTTTTTTATTGCTACTACAATAATTACATCTGCTACTATGGTTTTTGGTGTTGATGTAGTTTTCCTTTGTTAATGTTTAAAATCTGAATGGGGGAAAAAAAAAAAAAAAAAAAAAAAAAACCTTGACAAATTTACGTACCTTAGCCACCCAAAAATGGAAAGCGAAATGAAAAATATTCCTTCTTAATTGCAAGGACATAGAAACAATGTCACATTGAAATGTATTTTATTTGTTTTTAGGTTATGAAAAACCTGTATCCAAATTAAATAGTTTTAATAATTGATATTACACACTTAATGTATGTATGTATAACACAGCAACATTAATAGCAGTAGTTTAGTTGACATCTATAGCACGTATGGCATTAACGTTCAATAATAATAGGAGGGATTACTGTTAGAATCATAACAATGAAAATATTATCTTAAATGTTTCTTGCATTTGATCTGATGGGTTGGTGTTGTTGTTTGTTTTTTTTTATCCCCAGTGTTTTAATCAGGTTTGTTGGAATCAGCTAAAATAATTTTATTGGACAAAATTGTAACCTACATAAGTATAATTTTTTTTAAAATTCATTTTCACATTATCTATTTTGGTATTAAAAACAATGAATTATGGGATATCAAAAATGTCCCTTCTGTGATATTTAAAATCAGGATTTTGATATGTGAATAGCTTTTGTTTAGAACACTTAAAATTAAGTTAGTGAACCACAAGCTTTTCAGTTATTTTAATTATTAAGTTTGGTTTGTGTAATTTTGAAAATTTTAGTCCATAATTCCCCAAGAAATGTTGAAATATTTCATTCTTTACTGTTTTCAATAAAGATAACTAGTTAAATAAAATGAGCTTCACCTATGGCAACCTGTCAATTACTGGAATTATTCTTGTAGCCCTCATCTGAATTTTCTTTAACAACTCGATATCTTTCTGAGGTATGGGGCTTAAACCTACATACAATATTTCAAGTGGGTGGTAACTAGTTAGTAATATAAGCATAAAATTTAAACTTTGTGTTGACCAATTTGGTAAATTACTTTGCTACTGTCTAACATCAGGGATCACCCATATCCTGTAGAGATGTAAGAGTATAACATAAATTTGAACAGGTACTTGGACTACTGTTTTGTTTTTCTTTCTGTTCTCATTGTCTTGCTTCCCATAGACCTGTGTTTTCCCATTTTAATACACAAATTTTCAAGATAGAATTATTTTCATTACATTTATTTAAAACAAGAAATACAAAAAATTTATTTATAGTGACATTAATAAAAAAGCATTGTTCATTTTCTTACATAATAGTTGATAAGAGTAGGCACCTACTTACAAAAGTTAAGTGCCTGTACAGTAAACATGAGTAGTATGTGCAATACTAGTTATAAATACACTATTACATGAAATGAATCTTTAAAGTTCAAGGGTTTTTTTACGTGAAATGTGCTAAATGCACTCGTAGAAGAGAAGTGTGTGTTTGTTGTGGTAACCTATAAGAAAGAGAACCTACTATAGTTATACTACCTTTGAAGGCAGGAGTTGGGAGAACTACTTTTGAAGAACTTTCATGGTGCATTAAACCAATTATTTGCAATCTGGGACGAGATTGGAATATTTCAAGAACAGCGGCAGGAAAGAATCAGTGTCGTGATACAACATCTGCGGACACTAATCGAAGAGATGGTGCAGGAGGAACAGAATTTGAGGCAGAGGCTTATAAGTAGTGTGGAGAGTTGTGGAGAACAACTTCTAAAGCTGGCTCAAGAGCTTGGTGTGAAACCTTATGAGGTAAAATCGATGTGTCATAAGTTTGCAACATGTTTCATATGTATTATCTGCTTTAAGTATGGTAATAGCAGACTTAAGATAATGGTCTGATATTAGTCCCTAATTCTTGAGAATAGAACATTAAAATAATAAAATAAATTAAAAATACATTTTGTACTACATGCACTGCTAATTATGTGTTAGCTAAAACTTTGATCATTTTACTGTACAAATCCTACTGTTAAAACTTTTTGGGGAACAAATTTTTTTTTCTGTTTAGATTTTGACTTTTTAAAGAATACTGGTCAAGCTAACACCCAGAAATTTTTCTTAGCAATAAGTAATCAGTAAGATATTCAAGTACTTTTTATTGTTTTTTGTGTGATAATGAGGGACTATTTGGTCCATCTAAGCTTATCACCTTTTCTACTGTCAATTTTTCCATATTAAGTAACAAAATCCACTTTTTCTGTATAAAACCCTGCTGTTTAAAATATTTCTACAATTACCTCTTTACCTCTCAGTATTGCAACTTATTATGCACCTGAAAGCAAGCTACTCTATTATAAAACTAAGAATGTGTCTGGTGCAGTATCAGAAGTTTATACATATATTTTTTTTAGTCATGTTGCAATAAATTCTATAAATTTGAAGGTAATTTATCGAAGAAGGAACATTTAAAAATGTTTTTACAGTAGCCCTTATGAAGCTTATTACTTACTGCATGTAGGATTTTTCTCAAAAGTATTACATAGATTTATGGATTCAAAATAAATAAAAAAAATTGGTGAACAAATGTCAAGATATTTCAATCTATATCTGGACAATAATCCTCCAAAATGTGGAAGTATCTTTGTAGTTCATCTTTTGAAAACTGCTCTACAACTTAGCATCTTGTACTAAATAATTGGAAAACAATATTTCAGATGAAGTCTTAACTTTTCTGATCAGTCTTTGGTGTACTTTACTGTTTGAAGGAAATGATTAAACAATCCAAAGACTAAAATTTGATAAAAGCTTTACCAAGAGATTTTCACTGCTACTTTTGTTTTATATAGAAACTTCAGTTGATAAAATTAACAGATTAAACATCACAAGTGGACAAGAAATACTTGGTAGAAACAAGGAAAAATAAATAAATTGGATGACTGTAGTTTGTGAATTATGTGAAAACTATTTTAGGTGTTTTAAAGGAAAAACTACCTAAATATTCTAGAACGTACAGGTTTAGACTTTACTGCACCATGCTAAGACTAAAACTGTGGAGGGATACAGCAAGCAAACAGGCACAACAACATACATTACACTATAATTTGTGGTGATTATAGTTCGAAAGTGATTTCTTTTCTTTTAGCCTGAAGAAGGATTATCCATACTACAGCTTGAAGGGGAACTTAGGACACGTGTAGATGAGATGTCAAAGGAGAAATATGAACGACTGAAGGCACTGAAACGTTTCAGAGAAGTGGAACACAAACTGTGTACATTACTCGTTATGCCATCTCTCTATATTCCAAATGAATCTGGCGTGCCTTCAAAGGAAGATCTTAAAGAGGTGGAACAGCATGTGACAATGCTAAAAGAAGAGAAGGTTGGCATTGCTTTCTTTCATCTTTGTTTTTGTGCTGCTAATATGGAAACAGTGTCTGAAAAAATGTACTCGTATCATGTGCCTAGTATTTCTTAACATGAGAAATGTATAATAAAAAAATTGACACTGAAGTTACGAATCAGTTGATTTAACTTCCTGGGAAACTAAATTAGTTTAAGTACTATAAGTAAATGTAATTTTTTGTATGTACTTTAAGATATTACGATTAATAGCTCCAAAGAACGTAAGATGCAACTTTAACCGTATTCAATTATTATAAAAACTGTTTTTATTCTAAGTATCTTTTAGGAGTGCATAAATTTCAATCTAATGAAGTTCAATTATTTAATGTTTCTCTGTAGATTGTGGAATCATATTGTGAGTACAAGTTAAGTCAATTGTCATAAAAGTATGAATGATGAAATTTAAGGAGAAGAGAATTGTTCATATTTGTAGGGAGGCTCATAATAGTTCTGGGACTCTTGGGTACAATAACAATGTAAAGTTGAACATAAAACTTGATTAATTAAACCTTGTTTTTGTCTTTTTACCAACACTTTTTTTAAAGATAATTTCAAGTATCTATATCTATCCATTTTGAAAGCTCCAAGAGTTTGATAAGGATGCTTTTTGAACATAACTCAGTTGAGGTCCTTGGAGAAATTGATAAGACCTAAAGTTAGTGTAATGTAAGAATCAAATAAGTATACATTATAGTGGAGCGCCGTTAAGCCACGGTATTTGGGGGGTCAACCTGCTTAACCACGTTTTAAGTGGTCCGTGGCTTAAACCTTTGTGACTGAAAAGCCGAAGTCGCCAACAGCTCCGCCGAGGAGCCTCATCCAGGCCATTGCGTGATCATTATAATATTAATGTATAGACTATTCAGATACAATTGACAAGTGTCATTTTAACAAGTGCCGAGTTATTACATTTGAAATTCTTACGAATATATACGAAACCACATTAAATTTTTATCTACTTTTTACATTATTATCACAAATATTTTATTCAATTTATTAATTTTAAAAATTACAAATACAGATAATATAGTTCAAATACAGTTTATTTCTTGGTAAAATGTGACGTTATTGTTGCTTGCTTCTTGCTCATTGTTGCCCTCTTCTTGGCGTCTCTAATCATGGACTTTAGTTGTAGTGTTTTCAGCTTGTCTCTCATGCTCGTAGTACTCTAAGGCTACCTAAAGTCCTTTGACAGCTTCATCTGCAGTTCTTGTTGGAGGTACTGGGGCAGGATCTTCTTCTTCATCTTTGCTCATGGTCTCTTCTGCTAAAATTGAGGAAGGTACTGGTACATCATCATCAATGGAGAACCACGCTGACAGAATTTCTTGGACAGGAACAGTTGAGTGGACAGCTTTCATTAACTTCTGCTCTGCTTCTTTCACTTCTGCTGGGGTGAAACCAAGGAATTCTTCTTCATCATCATCTGAGTCTTGCTACAGCGGCTTAAGCGATTTCGCAGTTTACTGGTCCGCGGCTTAATGACGCTCCACTATATAAACCACACTGCATCAGATTTGTACTAGACATTATTTATGTCATATTGTGATTCATCAACCCAGAACTCGTAGTATGTGAATGGCTTTTTCAGCTTCAAGTGTATGATGTTATGGAGTTATTTTTTTCGAGTAGCTTGAAGGAAGAGTGAGCACAGTGCTTTAACACTAAGTGTGTGTGCTTATTTTTGTTAATAACATGTCAGGTTTTCTCATTCTAAACATTTAATAAGATGAGGTTTGAGTTTTTCAAATATAATAATGTTCATGATATGAAAAAAAAAAACAAATTTAATGCTAGTATCTGCAGGTAAAAAAAACTGAAATGTAACAATTGTTTTTAGAAATCTGTTGTAAATCATTACTGTAATGCTGATAGTTTTGTGTTTTTACTGTTTTTCAAAATACAGGAAAGAAGACTTTCCAAATTTCTTCGCTTTAAAGAAAATATTATAAGGTTCATGGATGAATTAGAAAAAGTCCCAGAAAGCTCGTTTGAGCGAGACATTATTTGTGAAGAAGAAGGGTTATTTATATTATCCCAAGAAAACCTGCAAAAACTTAAAGATCTTCATGACAAGGTAAGCAAGTTAGAAAATATATTTGCACATGTCGGTAGCTTCTTTATTTAAGTGCATTTAATTAAGATAACTTGTAGATTATGACAGATGATTATGAGTTTCAAAACAAAAAGTGTAGTAACGACATTCTTGCATCCATAGACATCTATTTGGAGCACAGTAATTAAGTTTTTAAATGGCAGGTAAACCTAATAAGTCATGGGGATCAGAAATAACTATTAATTTTCAGGTTAAAAGGTCAAAGCAACCATTTCCAAATATAGAAAATGTTTCCTCATGATAACTGGGGCTCTAAACGACACTTATTAACCATACTTCATGGGTCTCTTCCAATTGAAGAATGATCTCGTTGATTTTTGAGTTCAAGAATGCCATTTTATAGAATATAAATTTGGTTTTTGTTTGACTTAAATTACTACTAAATATCCACGCAGAAACACACTAAATGTAAACAAAAACTAATTGTTGGAAAATCAGATATTCTACTGATATATATTTTGATAATCCTAAATGGTTTTGGATCTTTGTTTTTCTTCTCAATTAGATATTTTGAACTCAAACAGAGAGTGTCAGTGATGTACGATGTATAAATTGTCTTTTTGATTCACCAAAATTAAAGTGTGCACGTCAAGTCCTTGCATAACCTGGTGATTAAAACATTTGAATCTCAATCTGAAGGTCTTGTTCGAATCTCCACTGTCCAACATGCTTATCCTTTTGGCCATGAGTTGTTGCAAGGTGACGGTCAATCTCACTTTTCATCATTAAAAGAGTTGGCAGTGGGTTGTGTTGACTAGCTGCTTTCTCTGAAGTTAGTCACTGCTATGTTAGATAGTGCAGGTGGTCCTTATGTAGCTTTTTGTGCAAAATTCAAAATAAACAAAACCAATGTTTGTTAAAAATTGTAATAAGATAATACGTTTGGCTTGATGGTTTTAATATAAAAGATAAATCACTTCATTTTTATTGCAATTTTCTAACTACTTCAAAATTAGATGCCTTCGGACCAGAAGTCTCTTAAAGCTCATAATTGAAAATCTTCAAGTCCTTTTTATATTTTATCTCTAAAGTCATAAGATAGGTGAAGTATTTTTTGTTAAAAATTAGTTTCTTGGATTTGTTGAATTACAATGAGTGATTAATAAGTTTGTCACTTTGTTGAGATTGGTAAAGTAATTCATTGTTTATAAATATTTCACTATTAAATATCAAATTAATATCGCTTTGTTTGTGCTGCCTCTATTGTTTTTCTCTCTTAGAAAAGAATAAAGTATATGATAGGAAGGGTGTGTGTGTGTGTGATTTACTCTTACAATTTAAACAGATTGTATAAACTAGGTAAAATGAACCTGAAATTACTAATTTTTTCAGGGGGTAGGTATTTCTTCAGTGTGAATTATGAGTAAAGAGAAAACTAAAGCTAATGGATGATTATAAACTTAACTGAAGTAAATAATCTTTGTGTTGTTAATTGCAGTCCAAAATTTGATCCATAGCTTCTTACAGTCCCCAAATGTGACCTAACTTTAAGTCACCTGAGAAGAGCAGACACTCCCGATTGGCAATACTATCTGTTATTTGCTGAACATCTTTTGAACCATCCATCCATTCCTATTTATATAGATGGTTCAAAATCGAGTGACTGTGTGGGCTCTGCCATAGTTTGTTGTGGTTTGGTGGTTGTTTACAGAATCTTCTCTCCAGCTTCTGTGTTCACTGCTGATCTGTATGCCATTTCTCTTGCCTTGGATCAGATAGAAGCTAAGCAGTACTCAAACTGCACTATTTATACTGACTTGCTTAGTTCTTTACATGTGGTCCTACATTCAAGGCTTGGCTCCATGCCATTTGGCAGTCTACTTGGAGAGAGCAATGTGAAAACAAGCTTTTCCAAATAAAACCCTATATTAGACCTTGGCCATCTTGCTTTCATAAAGATTGGAAAGAGGAAGTTTTAACTAGAGTTACTAGACTATGCGTTGGTCAGTTTCTTAACTTGTTGTTTTCATTTATTTGGGAATTTTAGTTTTTTAAAGGCCATTAATCTTTTTAATGCTATTTAAGTTTTTCTAATTTTACATTAGACCTTTTTTAATGTGATTCGCTTTTAAGAATCAAAGTACATCTAGTTCGATTTGAAATTAGAGAATAGCTGTAACATCAAACAACTAGAAAGCAGGATTGGAAAGACCAACTTCAGGTGACTAATGCTGCTGTTTGAACTACCCGTTAGTCATACTGGCAAGTTATTATTAAAATTGTGCTACAAATCTGTTAAAATTTTCTTACTTTACTTTCTGAAAATGGCCATAACATTAAATAACTCTGAACCAGGAATGGAAAGGCCAACTTCAGATTACTGATGGTGGTTTTTGTACTAACCTGTTAGTCTTCCTTGAGGGTTATGATAATTACAATTCTGCTACAGAAAGTCCTTTACAACTCGTATTACTGTAGTTTTTTCTCTTACTGCTGTAGACTAGATGTAAACATTGATTTTTATGGTTTTTTAACTTTGTTTTGTTTTACCTTAATTTCCCTTTATAAATTTTACTAAATTTGTTTTAATTTCAACTTTTTACCAGATGTTTAGCACAGATAGCCGAGCTGCTTTGTGCCATAAAACACCAAACCAACTAATTCTTAGAACACACACTCCACACTTTGTGATTATACACATGAAAAGGAAGAGTTTTTATGTCACTAGGATTTATGTTTTTGTTGCATATCTACTTAGTTATCCTACAGTTTCTTAGTATCATGAAAAAATATAATAGATTTCAAAATAGCAGTGGAAAGACAACATTTCATTAAAATGCTATGTCTTGCCCATATTTTAAAGAGAACTTCCTTTTTAACCCTACTATGGGCTTGTGAAATATTTCAATATGATAAATTTTTTTGTTTTAGAAATGTTTGTGAACATACATTTAATTTTCTTATATTTTTTGATAAGATTTTTTTTTTTTTAATCTAATGTGTGTATCATTTCATAAAGCTTTACCAAGCCCATCAGGAAGGTGAATCATTGGATAAAGAGCTGAGAAACAGACTTCAGGTTTTATGGGATCGCCTAGAGGTAGACCAAGTTGAACAGAACCAGTTCCTTGCCACTCACCAAGGCTTTCGTCCATCTACTCTAAAAGCTGTGAGTCTTTTGAAATAATCACCGTCAGATGTGTGTAGTACAATTTAATCATGTACATGAGTAGCTTCATTGTGACAAAGGACAGTTAGGTTTTATTTATGATAGCTTATTTATTTAGAACAACTATATTGTAGTTTTGATTGTAGGGCTATAAGATTGTCCTCTTATTTCTTCATCTATTGAGACTAAATTTCTTACTAAATAAGTTTCAGTCTCTACCCATTCCAACTGTTGCTACGTGCTAAAATAGCTGACACTTATCACTGACTTAGTAAGTCACAAATTAAATTATAATGTTTGAGGATATTAATATTATGCAGCCTGATTAGCCAGGGATCAAAGTGTTACATTCCTAAGGAATTTTGTCTTTTTAGTTGGCCTTCCCAATTAAGAGTCCATGGTCCATCCATATTTCTTTAGTTATGACCAGTAAGAATGAATATTTTGCATGGATTAAATAAAATGAACAATTCATGAGGAAATACAGCTTTACATAAGGGAACGTAATCTTGATAGCTTTGTCTTGAGTGAAAGTAGTTTTATTTGTTTTATGTCTCTGTTCCCATAGTGAATGGTTGATTTATGAGAAATAACTAGCTGTGCACTGTCTAATGGAGAAAGAAGAGCTAGTAGCCAGCATAGAAGTTTTTTGCTAAATAACCCTTAGTCAATTCAATTATGAAATGTAATTTTTGTCTACTACTTAAATGCTAGCAATGTGTTGTTGGTGTGAGTCCAGTAGATATCTTAAGGATAGCAAGGAGTATTTCTGAAAGGTTCAGAAATTTGAAAGAGTTAAGTATCATGGAAAGCTGAAAATTATTCTTAGACTCTGAAAGATCAGGGAAAAGTACCCCCCAATGTTTTGATTAAGATAGCTCTTAGAACTCTCTGAGGCATGGCATGGTCAGGTGGGTTAAAGCATTTGACTTGTAATCTGAGGGTCTCAGGTTCAAATCCTCGCCATTTCAATTATGGGGACATTATAATGTGATGGTCAATCCCACTATTTGTTGGTAAAAGAGTAGCCCAAGAGTTTGCAGTGGATGGTGATAACCAGCTGCCTTGCCTCTAGTCTTCAATGCTAAATTAGGGACGGCTAGCGCAGATGGCCCTTGAGTAGCTTTGTGAAAATTCGAGATTATTGGATCTTACTGTGAAAAGAAAAATATATCCATTTGTGTCTTTTCATAATTTTGTTCAGTTTTTCTTTGTTTCTTTGTCTGGTAAGAATTACGTAATTCATAACACATGAAGATAAATTAGGTCAAATCTTTTAAGAACAAAAATTAGCATTTTTAGTGTGATGTTAAGTAGGTAGAATTATGAGAAAATGATGAATTACACTGGGGAACACTTTTTCAGTAACTTTGAGTTGCATTGGATATTTTAACTGATTCTGAAGGAGTTTTAGGCGCTGATTTCAAATCTGAAATTAGTTTTTCTCTACAAGCTCTAGTTTGTATGCAATTTGAGGTTAATGAAATTGTACAAATGTGAACTTGCGTAAACCATGTATAAGCATTTTCACGTCCAATTTTTGAACAGCCACCTTGATAAGTTCCCTGACAACCTGGGGGCTGTGAGTGACGAACAAGGAGAACGATTCCACCAAGACCTAAAGGTCATGGAAGAACGCTATCAAGGGCGCTGGGACAAAAGTATGATGGCTGACTACTGCTGGAGCATTAAACGAGATTGTCCAGATGAAGTGTACAAACGCAAAAGTTACAAACGCAAATTCCTACCTGAATAAAATACACAAACAAATTGATAAGCTATTCCTATAATTTCCTATAATAACGAAACATTAAAAAATAAATAAAAATGTCAAATTGCATAAAATCTGTAGCTTGCAGACAAAAACCGACTTCAGATTTGAAATCAACACACTCGAATTGACTATAGAAAGGTCTTTTTTTAAATGCAACAAAATGAGTGTTCCCCAGTGTTATCTGTGTATTGTACATGCCTGTGTTGCAAGTCTGGAACTTTGCCTGAAAGTTCAGGAGAAAATGTGGCTGCTGTCAGTGTTATTCAATACTTATTTTTATATACATACAAAATTATCTGTTACATATAAATTTGTGGATAATATTGGAGCTATGGAAAAGTGTAATGGTAGATATAAGATTTCTTAGATGTTAAATAATTTTATTAAACTTAATAAGTGACTTCATATTTTAAGTTTTGAAATTTGTTTTACTTCAGAGTCAGGGGAAAGGTTCTTGGAAAGAATGTGGCTGTACAGAATGTTTAAAATTAAATCATGAGTTCACAGAATGACTGATTTTAGAAAATCACCATATTTTATATTTTTGAAAAATTTGTGTGTTCTGTGAATTAAATTTTTTCTTCCCCTTAAGTTTCAAGAGGAAATTAACAAGTGTGAAGCTCTGAAGCGTCAGAACATAAAAGTATTTGTGGAAAAGATGAGAAATGAACTAAAGCAGTGGTGGGACAGATGCTTCTATGGAGAAAAAACAAAGGCACAACTTTGAGCTCTTCTATAGTGGTAAGATGAAGAACAGTGGATGTGATTCAATCATATCTTTCTCTTTCTTACCATTTTTCTTTTGACAAAAAATAGTTTTGTTGTGTAATTAAAACTGCTAAGCCTTAAAATATATAGATACACTATATGAAGAAGATAGTGCAATTTTCTGAAAGTGCTTGGGCAATAGAATATTCTATTTTTGTGTTAAATATATTTCTTGCACCTACATGCTTTTCTGACATCACAAGGGCGTTAAAATATGTTACGTTTTATATGAGTTTGAGAAGCCCAATGTATAAATGGAAGATAATGTACTATTGTACTTTGGATTGAATTTTTAATTATTTACAGGAATAGTTTATAGTTTTGCAGAGTTGAATGGGTTTGTTTTTTTTAGAAACAATACTATAGTTATGAAATGACCTTTTCTTGACATTATAAAGGTTATAATCTATTCATGAACAACTGAAAATCACAAATATCAGGTTGTACATATTAAAGTGATTACACTTTGTGTGGTTTCTGTATTTAATATTCTTCTTTGTTAATGTTGTGGATCTTTTAATAAAAAATGAGCTAAGGTCTAATATGAAGAGAGTGAGTGCAGTTGTTTCATAGGTCTTAATGTCAAGACCGTGAGTGAAATTGTTTCCTATATCTAACATTAAGTGGGTGAGTGGAATTTGTTCTTTACATTTAATGTTAAGAGGGTGAGTAGAATTGTTTCTTAGGTCTAGCATTAAGAGTGTAGGTGGAATTGTTTCGTGGGTCTAATATTAATAGGGTGAGTACAATTATTCTAAAATAAAATAAAAATGAGCAATTTTCTAACTATTAGATGTAGTTTAAGGAACCATTCAAATATTTACTGTCATTTGAAGAGAGAAAAAACTACACAATCATTTATTCAAATTGAAGGTCACTTTAGGCTTAATTGTTGTAATAGTAAAATCTTGCATGACAAAAAGAAAAGTTTTAATTTGAAAGAGTATAATGTACAAAAATATTTTGTGTATTCTATCTTAATTTAAAAACTAATGCTTCTTGTGGGTAATATTTGAGCATTTAAGAAAGATAAAATAACAGTGATTAAAAGTAAGTGTTTTTCGTTAAATGTTTTGGTAATGTCGTGTTTAGATGATTACAATGAAGAGATTCTTGATGCTCATGATGTGGAAGTTCAGAAAATGAAGACCCTGTATGAAAAACATGAAGACATTTTTATTACATTAGAAAAAAGAGAAGATTGTTGGCTAAAGATGATTGAATTTGAGGTAAATTCTTGTGTATATTTTATAATAAAGACAGATGATAAAAGAGTTAGCCCATTATGACACTGATTCTAATCACATTTGTTTTTCTCATTCTACTTATTGGGAGATTATTGAGAAAAGATAAATCTTCGAAAGAAAACTTGATGAATTCTGTTACTTCAGAATGTATAGTTAATTAGATAATTAATACTGCATAAGCTAGACACTAGTTGTAACAGTTTAACAATTGTGTCCTTAATACTTAGGGTGAATAAGTTTTACAATTTCTTGTCTCTTTCTTAACAGAAAAAAGCAAGTGATCCACAGAGATTTACAAATAGAGGTGGATCTTTGTTGCAAGAAGAAAAGAAAAGAAAACAGCTACTAAAAGAGCTACCTAAGGTATACACTTTTTGTATAAATATCAACCTTTTTTTAATAATTCATACAAGTATGTTTTATTTCTCTAAATGTCTTAATTAAAATTTTTCTTTCAGATTTCAACATGGATAGGGTATTAGAGCTGTCTAAGTTTTGGCAGGTGTGATGTTTGCAGGCTTAAAAATTTGAGAATCTATAAGAACTTGTGGACCTAGCTCTGCTAGTGTCATGTTATTTTTATAAGTTTGTAGAACTATGATTCATTTGGAATAACACTAAAATGGGATAATAAAACAGACTCTGATTTATAGTACAAGACTTTTCTGTTTAATAAGTGAAAAATATTTGTATACTAGAAAGTAAATTTTCGATATAACATTTCCATATGGTAAGGTAAATATTTCCTGTTTCTAGTTGGACAGAGAGTTGGTGGAGAAGATTTCAACATTGGAGAAGGATCAAAAGGAAATAATTCTTGTGAGGGGAATTAAAATCCAAGAGTACATTGAAGGATTATGGGAAAGTTGGAGGGAAGAAAAAGAGATGGCCAAACTACAACGGGTAAATATTTATTATATCACTGTAACAGAAGAAATTAACATATATCAGATGACTTCAGCTACAAATCTTGTTTTAAGTATAGAAAGCATTAAATCATATGCTCCTACAGTTTCAACAAGCTACAGAAGGGTACCCACAGGATGGAATTTGGAATATTGGTATAAACTCGGAAGTTTATAGCACCAGTAAAGGAAATTTCAATGTGGATCAGTGTGTGTGAAAATGTGTTTTCATAGTATATATGACTATGACAGTTTTCTTATTATTCCAAATCAGTTGTATTATTACTATCAAGGATAACAGTGGTGTTTTTCTGTATATTTTAAATGTATTGGATTATTTACAATGAGAATAATAATAATATTAAAATGGTGTTGTCTCAAATGTCCTAAAAGACCTTACTAATTGTGATACGAGCTAATATGTTTGTAGATTCTTGTGTTGGTGTGTCTGTTGCCTTGTCAGTTTAATACTAAATAACATTCTTTATTCTAGGGTTTTCTCTCGTATTGGTCAACACATGTATACATGTTCTAAGTCTAATGCTTGATATAATTCCTGCATTGTGCGCTTTTTTAAGACCCTTGTTTCAATTATATAATATCTTAACAGTCCTATATCCTTTCTTTTAAACAATGGTGTTGTGATCTGTACTAATACAACTGTGTACTTGCAACTTTAACAACTGATTCCTGCATTGCAATCATCTATATTGTACAATGACCATTTTCTGTCTGTTCTATTAGTAAACTAGTAACTTGAACTATGAATGTGACAAATCCTAAGTTGTTGTTTGTTTTTTTAACAACAAATTGTTTGTTTGTATACAAAACTGTTATGAAGGATGTCAAAACATTTTCTGTCGTTAGCATTAACAGTTCCTCAATGATGAATTTCTGAAATCAAAACAGTTATCCAAGACAATCTGGCTTATCTTGCATTGCTTGCTTTGAAATGTGAGAGTTCTGTAATTATGTTCATACTAAACAGCAGTGTGTGGATATTGGTTTGTTATAAGTACAGGATAAATTGATATCAACTAAACTTATAGAACAGATACTACATACAAAGTTATAGAACTGATTGACTTTTGAAAGTCAAAAATTCACCAGTGCAGACAAAAGATTATCAAAATATTGTGGATGTAATATTTGAAGATTGGATGAATGGAAGTTGAACTTACCAGCTACATTATCAAATTTGGATGTACTGAAATATACAATGTGACAATAGAAAAGTGTAGTTGTTTCATAAGTACAATTTTTGTACTTGTTTTAATCTATATTTTTTTTTAAATGTTGTTATTCGTATGATACTTAGCTTAAGGATTCTTATGTCTTTGTGTAAATGTTAAAATGACAGATTGTAATTTCATTTTAAACTAATGTAGGTATATTTCATCATTAGCTGGGACATCAAACTTGGTTGATTACATTACACACTTCTTTTAATATGTAATTAGCAAGAACAATTCCTATGAGATTCACAAATAGCTCTCATGTAATTTTACACTAAATATAGAACAAACCAATCCTACATCAGACTTTTCAAATAGTGAAAATTCTTTTAATTCTATGAGACAAACTGACTTCTCTGCTTGGTTATAGCTTGTCTGGTGTTTGCTACATCCACTGCCTGAATGAGAAGGGTGTTTTCTACGCTTGTTAATTAAAAGGTGACATGGAATGGCTCTTAAATTTACTTTGTTTTATATATGGAAGTATATCCGTGAAATAACCAACAGTTTTTTCAATTTACACAAAAATTGTGGATCTCTAAACCATTGAAAACTTTCTCTGCATTTTCAGTATCTAAAAACAATTTGTGTGTGTGTGTGTATACTAACTCTGAATAAGCTACAATGCTGCACAACATGTTGGCAATCTTCACTTTAATTCCAATAAAACATTTTTAAATAAAATTTGCAGTTCAACAAAATCAAAAGTTTCTATTCCTGTTCTTTCAGCATCAACTTAAGGCAAAACAAATGAAACAAGAGCTAGCTAGTGGTTCTCGGCCAACGTCAAGCAACCGAAGGTACGAACCCGTGACGCCAAGTAAAACTCCAACCAGGACTAGAAAGAGAGGAGGAAGCAAGGACAAAACAAATGCACCAGTTACTCCAGTTTCTGTTAATTATTTGCATACACCTGGAACTACCGTGTTTCACTCTCCTGTTGAATTACCACCTCGTTCGGCCAGAAAGACACCTTGGCGTTCACCTGTAAGAACACACGTTTGGTATTTTTGTATGATCATTAAATATTTAAGGACCTATGTTGAATTGTCTGCTATGTACTTTTCTCTATCATCTGGAGTATTTAGAATTGTACTGATATTAACCAACACTGTAAAGTGTGAAACTGAAAGTTACTAGTTTATGTACTAGTGGAATATTAAAGCTTTAAAAAGAACCAGATGTTGTATTATGTTTTGTCTTACAGGAAGTATGTATAGTCAAACACCAGGATGCTGCAGTGGCAGACTCTGAGAGTTTGTTTGTTAGCCAATATGAGGCCCTTAACCTAGTTTTGATTCACAGTAGATATAGGATAAATGAACTGAACAGGACCAAATTTTAACTTTGACATGAGTCAGCTATTCAAGTTCAACATACTGGTGTATTTTTTGTTCTTACATACAAAATATTCCTCTTTTTCAGGCACCACTCGAACTAAACCTAGCAAAATCGACTCCTGGACATACCACAAAGAAAGAAAGGAAGATATTGGGAATAATGGATAACAATCAGGAAAACAATGCCCACCTGAATGTTCCAAAAGATAATTATGATAAACAAAACAGGTTTGTCACTCCTACAGCTTCCAGCATTTCTTCTTATGCTGATTTCACTGTGAGTGTTTTGTTGTTCCCTTGTTTATTTTTTGTGGTTAAGTAATTAATATAAAAGGTACATGTTCAACAACTAATACAGTTAAGAGACAATAATTGTGCTTTACTGAAGCACTTAAACAGATGCTTATTTTTCAAAATGTTAGTTTCTGTTTGTAATCAAAAGTTTTTTTTTACACATTTGTTTGATAAAAACAAATTATTGGTCACTTTTCTTGATTATATTGGAGGACATCTTTTTTTTTAATTTTCCAAGGATTTGAAAAAAAAATTGTATTTCAGTTCAAAAACTTCAAAATCTCTTCACAAAGACAGCGAGATATTGTTTCATAAAATTATATATATGGTTTCCCACTTCAATTCCCCCTTCTTTTGCTTCACGTATTTGAGTGTCTAAAACTATTCTTTATCATTTTAACATTTTATGGTTTTCTCTTAAAAGAATACACAATAAGCTAAAAATGAAATAGATAAAATGGTCTCTGTAAATGGAGATAAAACAATGTCAAATAAATATTATAAACATATTTCTAGATATAGAGTATTAGAAATAATTGCATTAAAGTATGTGAAAGGAAAATATTTTCATATAGCCATCTCTGACTGTGGCCACAGCAAGTTAGTTATGGTAGTTTGCTCTATAATTTATGGTTGTACTACGGGCTTCCAGTCATGGTTCACCAGGCCAAGGTGCTACGAGACAAATGCATGGAAATCAGTGAGAAAAGGGTACTTCATGTAAAAAAAAAAAATTTGACATTGTTTCTGTAGATACTATTTGCAAAACTGTAACTGGCATTGTCAGTATTAGGAGTTGAGGTGTTAAACCAAAACTACAAAAACTAGTGTTAAAAATGTCAACTTTTGTTGTTGAGATAGAAAATAATCAAGTACAGATCTTATCAATGTCTTTGTAAATACAGGTGTAAGTCTAAATCTTACACCACAAACAGTAAGATACACCTTAGTATAAAGTTGTCTTAATAGGCATGTAACTGTTCAGAAACCTCTGTTGAGAAGGGGTAACTAGACTTAAGAAGTAAAATGTGCATTGTACCACAAATGATGAAATGAGCAAAGTTGGAGGTACATGTGTATTCTTTACAGATAAGTCCATGTTCAAACTGTTCAATAACAGGGCAGTTTGATCGATAGCAAAAGAGAAAGCAGTTTCTTAATCAAAGCTCATCTTCAGTGAAATACGGTGATGATCAGTACAGGTTTGATACTGCATTTTGGCAACAGTTTCAGTGATGATGAAACTAATTGAATGTACACCACCTGCCTGTTATGAAAACAAAAGTGTAGAGACAGACATTTGAAATGCCATCCACTACACTTGTCTTAAAATAGGCAGATGCTTTCCATTCAGATATTTTCATAATGAACACTGTCTAAAAAATCTATCAAAGTGTAAGTTATTTATACAAAATCAATGGCACTTTAACTGTTGACAAGTATAGTCAAAATTTTTTGTCCCTCTTGTTCCCTTGGAAAGTAAATGGGACATTGATCCTAAGTGTGGTGTAAAATGACAGTAAATAGACCAGTGGAGTGTTAATAATCAAACTTTGATTTGCTTCCTGAAATGAACATTTTTATGCTATGCTGTTATACACACTGAGATGGTCAAAAGGTAACCAAAAATTTAAATTCTGGAAGCATCACAATTGCAGAAATAAACTGTACTTCAGGGTGAAAGTGAAATATAATTTGGTTTATTAAGTCAAGGGGCTCTCATACAAAATGCTAGTAGAAATGTACAAGTCAGTCACATTTTGTGTTTTATGCTATAATGTTTTTGTTCTATTCATAAACTTCCCACCAATTTGTCATTACTTAGTACATGTGACTCCATATTTGTTTTAGTTTCTGTAGTTTGTGTTTATTGCTAGGATTTTGATAAATACAAGATGAAGTTTTGACAACCTTAATGCAGTGTGACTATAATAGTTGGTGTTTCAGTGAAACTTTAGGATTAATAATTATAGAGTTTTGAGAACTTTAAAGGGACTTTATCTGGGTATCAGTATGAAAGTTAAAACATTGCCTTATTTTCTTTCAACAGTCAGTTGTAGTTTGTTAAAGTTTACAAATGTACTGTGGCTATCGTATATCATTAGTGGATACCACAATGTTAGTACAAAAGGCTGGATATTTATTTCTGAACGACTTAACATACTTTAAAACCATTTTTACTTTCAGATGCTTTAAGTTCTTTCCATATGTTGAAGGGTATTATTATTAAATGCATAATTTCGTATTATCAGGCAGCTCTGTGTGACGGACAAGGAGCACTTAATAGTACAGAGATCAATGTTCCAAACATAGCTGTCCATCCTCCCTCTTCAGAGGAAAATATTCCACCCAAGTCAGAGAAGAGTAGTATCCGTGTTCCTTCTATCATTTATTAAAATCTGGAGAAACTACTAAGAATCTTCAATATCCACTTACACCAAAAACATTTGAAACAGATATCAAGATAATGTAATATCTACTTCATCATTACAGAAGATCCAACATTATTGTTGAAGAACAGATGTGTGATAATCATGCGTTAAAAAGGGAGGAAAAGAAACTTTATTTCATATTTGTAAAATTTGAAAATATTTTAATTGAGTTATAGGTTGTTTTTAATATTAGATTAATGGTGCTAGTTAAGATTTAAATGTTTATTGGTTTCCATTTTAAAACAACTTCTTCCACTATTTTTTATTCATCTTTTCCCTATGATCTAACATTATTTCAAAATCAATCAACAGTTTCTCCCCCGTTCTTTTCATTATTTTTTTAAAGTTTTTAACCACCATTGAACTGAATGCTTCATTATCTTGTCATTGTAGGTTTTAGTTTTACTCCTTTCAAAAATAAAGTCAATTTTGAAATTTTTTTGTCTCAAGACCAGGTTGTCACAAAGGAACATTTCCATTATGTCCAACAATCATATTTTTTTATTTTGTTTACAGTGATATATAATAATGTCCAAAAGTTAAGTAGCATTTGAATTTTTGAAAGTATATTAGTTTATAAACAAATCTATATATATATTTATGTGTGTCTGTTAGATTAACATTTATTTTACCTAAAACATTTCAGACCTTAAGAAATGAATGTACGTGAAATGTATAAAGTTATGTCTTTACAATGTTTATTTTCATTTTTAACATAGTTGTTGTGTTGTAGAATAGAGCATATTTGAAACTTGATGTAGAATATTTGTACAAAGTTATGTTTGATGCTTTCTTTGCAATGAATATATATTTTTATAAGCTCAAGAGCATGGTCAATGATTAGTAGTTTATGTTAGATGGGGAAAAATAAATTGGCACCATATAAATGTACAGAATTTACTGTAAGAGGAGTACTTTAGATGAAGGCTTAGGTGTCAATCAAAACTACCTTTCAAGGACCAGAAGAGATATGTAGGCTTTTCAATTTTCCTTTAAACACCATAACTTCAAATCAAAACTTAAAGCTCAACTTTAAAAACTTAGCTGTATTTCTACAGAGCCTAATGGTTGACTTGTGTAGGTTATTATGTTTCTCTTTAAACACCATAACTTCAAAGAAAAACATGCAGCTCAGTGGTTGACTTGCATTTAACAAGCTTTCTTGAACTAGGATTAAGATGCATAAGCCTTGTACATTTTGCTTGCTGTAGAGAATTTTTCTGTTTCACAAGTGTTCAAGTTATCTCATATTTCTTGTTAGAGTTACACAACTCTGATGTACGTTATGAATGTGGTATTTCAAAAATGGTGATCAAAATGTCGTCAGTGCAAACTAGCATGCAACTAGAACACGAAACTCGTTTTCATACAGTGACTCTCACGTCTCCTTAAAATGTATGTGTGTAGTCCACAGTCTAAGACGTTAATAACTGGGCTATTTTTTACTTCTTTTTCTGACCACATCTTTATTTATAATATACAACACATCTTAAGAATTATAAATGACTAGCTTGATTTTGATTATGAATGTGAATAGTTAACGCATTTGAAACAGTAATCCTAATAATAATGTGTTAATTGGATTGCTAATTCTATTTCATATTTGTTATTCATCCTGAAATATTGTTTAAAATTACATTTTGGGAGTTGAATTTTGATGTATTTCTTAAAGAGAACTAAAAACTGTTATGGTGTAACAGAGCTATATGTATAAATACATAATTATACATCACAATAAGTGTCCATGACAACTCTCAACTTCCCAGGTATTCCTCAATCATAGATCTTTCTTGAGCACAAATATCAGATCAACTATGTAGCTAATTATTCTAAATTTAGACTTAATGCTCCTTGTAAGTTTAAAGAAGTCTCTCTCTCTTTAAAAAGAATGTTATATGCATAAAGGTTTTTGGAAAAAATTCTCTTCTCTGATTAGGTTAATAAATTGATTCAAGTTAGTGTTTTTAACTACAGTGGAAAGTGATTTTTTGAAATTACAGAAAACATGATTTTCTTGAGCTACCTGTTTTATACACAATGTTTTTAGATGCACTATTTACTTTTTAAATATGGTGTTTTTATATTATGCACATCTGTAATTTCTTACATTTTGCTGTTCAGTTAATTACATTTAAGTCAAAATATTGTTGTTGTTTTGTATATCTTGAAATACGTATAGGAATGGAATTATCTGTTATTTCATATTTTTAGGCTATTTTCTAACAAAGCTGTTCAGTTGACACATATTTGTAAGTGAAGTGTCAACTCTATGTGCTTATAACTTCTCCCCCTGCACCAAATAAAATCTGCTGAAATTCTCCCTGTGAAATGGTTATAAATTCTTGTTTCGGGTGTGGCTGTTGATTACCTGATTTATGTAAAAACTTATTTCATTGATACACAGACTCTTATAGACCAAGTATTTTATCACAGTTGGAGACAATAAAGTGTACTTTTTTCTCGTTCTGTTGCAGTTGCAAAAACAATCGTGTTTTATTATAAAACTATTCTATTTTCTCACGCCTTCAGTAACTTGACTGTACAACCAAGTTAACTTCTTATGAATAGAGTGTACTTACCGATACTGGTAAGGGAATGGAAGTCTTAAACTGGATGGAATTAGCATTTTGTAGCAAAGTATCCATTGTTCGGCATGTTTTAATTATACGATTTAAATTGCGTACTAGAACAAAACGTAATGGATTATAAAGTAACTAATATTTCTGAAATCATCTATTTATTGGGTTGAGGAATAATTCGTGAGCGTTTTTTCAAGTTAAACAAATATATTCATAAATGAAAAGCTTTCGCAAAATATTTCATGTCATTTGGTGGATAATTTTTTGCTCTAATAGATGGCGTGTTTGATTTTCATATGTCTTTAATTTTTGCTTTCATTTTCAGCTCATTAAATGAAATGTCAAGTGGACAAAATCGAGCATTTTCGACACCATCTGCTTTTCGCATTTAATTTTTTGCAATTTCGTTTAAAACAATGCATACTATATACCTAGGTATTACATGAAATAAAGTATCATAATAAATGTTTTGGGTGTAATGTGTTCATGCATTGAAGTATTGTATAGTCTTGCGTGTAATGCTTGAATGAAATTATTTAAAAACGCTCACGAATTATTCCTCAACCTAATATTTACTTGAAGACGCTACACCTTTCAACATTTTGCTATTGTTCTGACAATTACAAGACTACAAGCAGCAGTAACTGCGTGTTCATTGCTTATTAAATAAATGTAATAAACAGACTACGCTGTCAGTACCCTATTTTTTTAACATGTTTCTATCGGCTTTGCTAAAGAAAATGGAAATTGATTTTAAAAAAAGCCTAGTTAAATGTTTAAGTTTTGAAATACTAAACTAGTCACTCCGTGGGACAGCGATTAATCTTCGGATTTACGTCGATAAAATCAGGGGTTCTAGTCCTCTCAGTGAATCGCAACATATAACCCGACGTGGATTTATTAAAAGAAAATTCACACAGCTAAACTAGTAATATACAGTTGTTGAATATTTTTAATCATTTTAGGAAATATTTGTTCTAAAATAATTTAATCTCAACTGTCAATGATGTTTGTTGAGGGGAAAACCTACTAAAAATGTGATTATACGTTATATGCTAATGTGTTTTTGTTTCAAGCAACATAAACTTATTGGCGTTATGGTAGACTATTCGTGCTGGTGTGTTGTGATTAATTAAGGATGATACTTTTATTTAAAAAAATCACTAATATTAAAATAAATTGGGAGTAGTAAATAAAAAAGGGGAGCAGATATACAGACTTGAACTATCACTACTATTTTTCACGTTATCATTTTTACCTGGTATCAAATAAAGAAACCTTTATCAATGTGTTTGATGTGAATTATTTTGATTCGTAAGGGTAGAGTGAAATATTTATTGATAAATAATAGGTTTTGATTATAATAATTCAAGATGTTTATTTTGAACGTGATTTTCATAATTAATTATGCTTGTCTTTATTATTTAAAATGTGATTTTATTATAAAGCAATGATTTAGAAGCTTTCGTTTACAGTTTGAAATAATCTTTTATTGAGGAGTGAGATTTAAAAATGGCAACATATTTCGTGTTTAAGAAAATTAACGTTGATTGGCTCGTGCCCAAACGTTAATATCTTTAAGGAAGGGCCTAGTAATAAAATCTTACGATGGGAATAATCTGACGTGTATGACTTATTTTAAACATATAAAAATGGTTAGTTTATTATCATGATATATAACTATAACCATTCATGACCTACTTGTATAAAATATACAAATATAACGCTATTATATCTTTCAATTTCATTCCTAATAATGACTTTGAAACCTGTAGAATCGAGTTTTGTTCTTCAGTTACAAATTAATCTGAATTAAAATGTTTTGGTGTCTATTTTAACGTGTTATCATCCTAAATCAACATGAGCGTAAAGTACCGCCTCCCAGTGGCTCAGCGGTATGTCTGCCGACTTACAACGCTATAAACCGGGTTTCGATACAGATGGGCATAGCACAGATAGCCCATTGTGTAGCTTTGTGTTTAATTCAAAACAACAACTTAAAGTACCTACCAGTAATATATCCTGTTTTAAACGTCTGGTTCTTTGAAAAATAAATCGACAATGAAACAAAATAATTTGTATATACATATGAAGTAATAGCATGATAGAAGAATATCTTGATTATTTTTTTGCTCTATGCTTAAGTCTTTTACACATAACACCACCACAGCTGTAAGTATGAAGGCTTATAACACTAAAACGCAAGTTTCAATACTCGTGGTGAACACAGCACAGATAGCCTATTGTATAGCTTTGCGCTTAACTGCAGACAAACAAAAACATAAGTTCTGATGAAATATTATATACCAACGTGTGTCGTTATATCATAATATTTGAAATATTAACTGATATTTCTTTAGGCTATTTCGTTTATGTAAATGGATTAAATTGTGGCACGAAGGTAAATTAAGTTTAATATTAAACCTGCAAAAATTGGAATATTGTAACGAAGGTGTCCAACAGTAGCGAAGGAAAAGATAGATGCTATGCATTTTATGATATATCTTATCCTGTGTAGATAAAGTATTGAGACTCGATACCTACGTAAAGGAATCAAGAAGTTGCGAATTCAACCTACAGAGTACGTAAGGCTAATACAAATTATTAAATTAATGGCTCCAAACCGGAAACATGAAGTTGACGCAGTTACATCTACAATAAAACCTTATAAGGTAGAAATATACAATAATTTAGATAAATCGACGTAGTGTAAAGGTACTGACGTCAACAGTCGTTTTTTAATTAATTATTTGACTGCACTATTATGTAAATACTAATGAATTTCTATTTTTGACAAATATATTTGGTGTTATTTGATAGAGGGCGTTACTTTTATTGTTTATAATGAAACACATGTTGAGATGGGATTACCATTGAATGACGTGAACCTTGAGGGAAGTGAAGGCAGTCGGGGTGGAGTTGATAAATTCTGTCGCACCAGGAAACAGGCTTACCCGTACATTCGTTAAAGACGCCAATGCCAGAAAGTGTGTTCGACATTTTCTTTGTACGGGATTTTCAGGTCAGACATTTTGTCTTGTATTATTTTTCCTGATTTATTGTTTATTAAGTATAAATCAGTTATTGTTGTAAGTAACTTGTAAATTTGCTTTTTCAACCTGTTTCTACATTGCCAAGTGCCATTGTTTGTATATCGACGTGTTGACCTTATCTCGAGCTCAGCCTGTTTCACTTTTACGATATTTAATAAAGCTAAGTGCGTGGATTACGTTAAACTTCACGGCGACGTTAATACAAGATTACGATTAAAATTTGTATTTCCGTTAATGTTGTTTAACAGTGGGAGTTTGTTATATTACACAATCGCCTTACGGTTTAACAATGTTGAATTCTGCGAACAACAGCAATTTGTAATTTCAAATTAGTCATTCCTTCTTGAAATTGTATTCATGGAGTTAGACTTAATACCGATTTTCGGTCTCAATAGTTGAGTGTATGAAATTATCTGTGTTGAAATTCTTGCTGTTTGCATTGTTTTCAGGCATGACTGTTCAAGGTTCGGCTATAATTGTATATTGTTAATATTAATAAAATAGTTTAACAACTTTTTTTACTTTTAACCCGTGTTTGAGCTTCATGTTTCTTTAGCTCGCTTGTAAGGAGAACGTATTTATCTCGGTAGTTGAAATTAGTTTGTTCTTGTTTAGCTGCTAAAAATTTAACATTTTAAATTAACTGGTTAATAGCACTCAGCTAGAGACGTAATCTACGTTGGTAAGTAATAGTATCAGTATTATAATTTTAGTTTCAATCGATGTATATGAACTATGAAATACTTTACACTTACTGAGTGGATTGACTTGAAAATTTCAATACTCTTATAAATAGTTAAGAAGTAAGTGTAATGAAATGCAGAGGGTGTGATAGCTGCCAGGATTAGATTATATTTAAGGTATTATGACTGATTTGTTTGTTTGTAATTAATATTCAAGAGGTTTAGACAGATGAAAGTACTTCTTTTTAGGCCTTTACTACTCTTTCATATCTTGCTTACTTTTGGATAAGTTGTCCTATTAGATGAGGAAATTAGCGGATAGAGTAGTTTATAGTTAGGGTAAAGGTTGCTTTGGAGGGGGAATGATAATGACCGTGCTACGTTTACAAAAGTGCAAAATAATAAGATAGTTAGGACTAGAAATAAGTTTTTAGTTAGCATTCAAGTACCAGTCTAATAGACTCTAACTTTTGGTCATCTGAAAATTAAAATCAAGAGGACTAAGAGATTTACATCTCTGGGGACTCTTCCATTGAGTGTATACTGATAAAGTTATTTGTTGTGAGAACCACAAATATATCAGGAATAGAATCTGCTTGTTAGGTGCTGAAGTATAAACATTTATAATGTGCCTTGACAGCTCAATTACTAGTACCAAAGAATGTTCTTTTTGTTATGTGTAAAAGCACATGATGTTGAAAATTGTAAATTGGGAGACCTGCTGAAAAAGTTAAATGATCTTTTGGGTTTTGATGGGTAGAAGTAATGCATGTGGCCCTTTCAGAAGTGTTTCTGTGGGCTAAATGCAGAGATAAGTTACTTAGCAGAATCCAAGGCTTAATTAAAAATTGTGTATGTTTAGAGCAACAGGTAAGCTTGTTGGCTCTGTGAGCTCTGTTTTTCAGGTGTAAAGGTGAATTACTTGCCAATGATGGGTTCCATTTTAGCAGGCTACATAGTAGCATGTTTAAAGAAGTTCTAAGTATATTTATTGAAGGTAGTTAAACTAGTGAAGGAGTTTAGAAAATTGAGAATAAACAAATTGATAGGATAAATTTGGGCAGCAAAAAGTTTGGAAATTTGACCTGAACCATGTAGATATGAGGTAGTGAGTAGAAAGATTAAGAGGGTAGATTTTGATAAAACACCAAGGCCAGACTAGATTTTCTCGAAGGTTTTTTTTTTTTTTTAAAGTGAAAGATCAAATAATGAAGTCTCATTTTAGGTTGGTCATGGACAGATGGCAGATGACCGTCTTACTTCTACGTTAGGAAACGTATTATAGACTGATAAAATGAGCTTTACAAAAACATCTAATACGACATGATCAAAATGATGTGAACTTTGCAATCAAATCTTGTTCTACCCCAACCCACAGCAATGTGATTTTGTTGGCATGTTATCAAATGCTTGTTGAAATTACAAGTACACAGAGTGGTTGGATAGAAGAAAACAAGATTATTGAAAAAGACCAATCAAACTAAACCTTTGTTACTAGGGGAGTGTCTCTTGGACTAATGTTTTTGCTTTGGTATTTATAGGGACATAATTAATGTTTCTGATGGTAATCTCTTTGGTATTTTAGCTGTATTGAGATATTACTGAATGATTTGAATCATTTAGTGCTTTGAGACTATAATCAATGAACTTTTAATAATAAATCTAAGGTAAAACATTGTTATTTGAATCAGAAATTTAACATAAGATCTGGAACATGTTTATTAGAATAACTGAATAGAATTGGCATGTTGGTGGACAAGTCAGTCAAACCAGTACGTACTGTGTGCTAGCTGTAAAGCTACAATCTTAATTCTTGGTTATGTTTACTGATTACAAATCAAAAAAAGGTAAATATTTCTCTTTCAGATCATAAGTTTGGCCACGTGTGGTTTGTTTTATTTTTATTAATGTTTCTGGTCTCCTTTTCTATGAATAGGATAATGAATTACTGGAAAGGGTTAAGTGAAGGGTAACCAAGATGATTCTGGGGATAGAAGTTATCTTAAAAATATGTTAAAATCTGTTAAATTTATTTAAAGGTAATAGGTTTAAAAAAAATGGTAGGATATAGTAATCTTATCTTAGTAGATTATTTGCAGGACCAACAGGATGAGTGATTTCCTTATTCCATATTTTGAAAAATATAATAATGTTTAACTTTTATACTTTTACAAAAATTAGTGTAAAAGAACAGGTTTGAGTAACCAAACAGTACCCTCTTGTTTATATATTATGTTATTTAAGTAAAACGAAACATGTATATTAGTTTGTTTATAAACAAAAACAAGCAAAAAGAAATATAAATTAAAAAACAAAAAATGCTGCACTAATTGAAATGATCCCAGGGTACAAGCTATAATGTGGGATATAAAATGTACCCTAATGGTTGGAGATGAATGATGAAGTAGGATGCACATTGCAGTGGGGATACACCATCTGTCGGTATTAATCTCCATTTGCCAGTCTCTCGTAAAGGAGTAAAATAAAGGAATAACAATAGAAATTGGGAGAGTGAGATGTGGGTGTTCAAGCTCACAATGTCCTACATCTATAATACCCTTCACTGCCTGCAGACAGTTGTGGGAAGATGACTGTTCTCCAAAGTGAAAAAGAAATTAATTGAAAAATAAGATATTGTCATTTGTGTTGAAGTTGAATAAACTTACCTGTTGAAGTTAGCATTCGAACCCCCATTATGGTAGAAAGATGCTAATTGGTAGCCCAGTGAACGAATTATACTAGTATGAAGGGGTCCAATCTAGTTACCTAAATTAACTAGTACAACTTCCAACCACCACCCATTTATTAAGTCTACTGTAACTATCATGTTCTAAACAAGCCTTTATGTGGTAAGGTGTACATCCGTATAAAGTGGTGCTAATTTGTTAAATTACCTTATTTATGACTAAAAATAGTTTAGAAATTTTTAGTAAAATTTCTTTAAAGTTAAACTATTCTGTAACAAATATAAAAATGTATTAAAGTTTCTTCATTAAGTCCATTAACTATTAATTTTTGTGTCAGTATTTCAACATTACTGGTAAAATATTGTAATTTATTACAAATTTTATATCTAAATAAGTGAAGTTTTTATAATGTTTATATCGGAAGGGTTGATACATTACTATTAAGAGAGGGTAAGCTATATATTAGAAAGGCAATATATTTATTGATGTCCTTATCAATTATTTTAATTTCTTAAATAATGTATTTCTGTATTAAATATTGAAGTATCTTCAATTTCTAATTCTACTGGTTAAATATTGTTAATATTTATTTCAGGATTATTTATATTAATTAAATTGTCTATATATCTATAAATATCTGGATTTGTGTAATTTTCAATAAATCTATTCTCATGTTTAGAAAAGATATGAATTTGCTATACAAGTAGAATAGTTAATTCCTATTGGAACTCCTGCTTCTTGTTTAAAAACTTTAATTGAAAAATATATAGTTATTATAAATACAGAAATGTAATACATTTTTTATGTTTTTGGAGCTTTTCTTCCCTTTCTATAAAAATAACAGAACTGTTCTCTTAATGAATTTTAAACAAAGATTAAATCTATTAATGGAACTGCAGTGTACAATGTGGTGAAATTAAATGTTTCAATATTTGTTCAGTTTTTTTAAGATATTTTAAAATATTTTCTGTGTATACGTAGTTACAAAATTAAATTCAGACTGGTTTATTATTATTAATTTAAAGAATGAACTAGCCAACCTGACTTCAATATTACATTATTAAATTTCTAAATTTTCATGTTATTAGCTAATATTTGTTGTGTACTTTAGATGTTTTGTAATAATATACTAAATTAGAAAGATATTGGAACATCTTCCCCAGCTGTGAATAATGGACTTTAAACCTACATGTGAAATGTGTTTCATACATTTTATAAAAGAAGTTGCAAATGTGCACCTGAAGTGAATGTCCCATAATATAATAAGCTAGGAACTCTGTGAAAGATGATATATTTATTGGATGCAGTATTAGTTCTGTGTATGTGAATCATTTCCAACTGTTTCAAATAATACTAGTTTGTCTAAAATGGCCATTCAGTGTCTAGAACAAACTTTTAAAAGATGTTATGAGGTAAAATTATACAATTATGGATGCAGTTTATAAGTTATTTATATAATTGTTTTATGTTGCACTTAAGAGTCAAAGCAAGGGTAAGTGAATTGGGAGAACCATGAATTTTGTAATCAAGATGAGTCAGGCTGTAGTTTGTCATGTTAGTGTTTTAAAATTAAAAAACTGTTATTCCAACATGTCAGCAATATACTTTTGCATGAGACATTTTTAGTGTTTTTTTCATTCAAACCAATATTTGTTTTTTTGAATGTGTTCAAACGTAATTGTAATACAAGTTATTTTAGAAAATTAAATATGCAATTAATTTTCTAGATAAATATTTAGAAGGGTACTTTTACTATTCTAAACAATTATGGTTGTGAAGAAATCTTCAAATAAGTTTATGGGTAACAAACAAAATTATTACAAGTTTAATGCATGATATGATAATAATAAGGTAACATCATTATGGTATAATATTATGGTTTCCTAACAGAATTTAAAAAAGTAAATGTAATTCTGTGGCAAACATCCACTGTGGTCTTTGCAGCTGTTGTAATGTAGTACTGTGTACCATGATCATACACTCAGGTGGAAGCTTTATAAATGAACATTGGTGTAACTGGCTTATACTCTTGGGTAGCTCAATAGTAGAGCAGTGGTTGTGTTAACCACAAGTCCCAGTTTTAAAACCTTATCAGTCCATTGCATTTGTATCTATTAAACTGGTAAAAACATTTTTTTTCTCCATTACTCATTCTATCTGTCTCTGAATTTATTAGCCTGAAAGTGGTTAGTCTTTATAAAATAATTCAAGTAGAATGTCCAGACTTTTTTAAATGAAGATTTTTTTTAAGCTGGTGTATCTAAAAATATTCTTATATCTGGATTAAAATATTTCATCAAATTGTGACAATACATTTTTAGTTTCCCAAAACATAGTTAACTCATCTTATCCACAGATGAGTGCCTCCTATATCTATCAAATACTCCAGAATTGGAATTTATTCAGGAATGTTTTGGATTAATTTTATATATAGAATCATAAAGTAGAAGCTTTAATTTGGAGTTCACATTGATGTACTCCAAACTAAAACATTAGTACTTATGAATTTCCTGTTGTTGTTGTTTGAATATTACATAATGCTCATAATGTCCTTTAGAAGAAAGTCAAAATAGTTTTGAAAAAATAACACTAATTTGAACCTTTATAACTTTAGTAAAAGTGTGGCTGAAATCAATACAGCTAATCATTGTTTCTGAACCATGGCTGTCATGGTATTATGTTGTTGCCTGTACCTCAACATTCAGAAATCATAGGTTGTTGACCTATCATACAATGAAAAATCCTCTTCCTTTTCTGTTCTTCCCAGTATAAAACCCAATTTGGCAGCAACTTGTATCAAGGTCAGAACAAAGTGAGAAAACCTTAACTTGGTGATATTTTGCCAGATGAAAAGATTTGTGAAAACTATCTACCATAATTATAGTCATATTGAAGTTTTCTTTAAAGCCTGTGGAAGCTTTTATATATATATATTCCATTTCAATAGTAAGGCAGTATGCTAAAAATGTCAGATTATAAAATCAATGTAACCGATAACAAAGATACATTTCTAGGTGCCTCTAGTGGAAGATATTTCACAATGAAATTCTGATTTCCCTAACTTTTAATACATGCAAATATTGCATGTTTTATTACTTATTTAACATAAGTTTTCAAGTTGCAACTTATTCTGTCCTTGTGGGTGTTTTTTCTTTTACAGTTCTGATTTTGTTTTGAATGAATGACAATTTGCAGATTGTGCATGGGTTTTTCAAAACATAAGTAGGCCCTTTCTTAACAACTGATACTACAGCACATCATATGAAAACTTAAGTCTTGAAGTTTTACTTTCAATCTTTCTATTTTTAACACTGTCAGCAAAACTTTTTAAATTTATTATGACAGACATGTTACCAGTTATCATTTAAAAGGGAAAACAAGATGGTTGTTTCCATGTGGAAAGTTATGTGAACTTCATTAATAATAATAAAAAAAATATTTATGTACAAAATGTGTATTTTCTGAATTGGTGGGGCATTGTATAACTGTTGCTCCAACTTAATAGTAATTATCCAATTCTAAGCATGTTGGGGGTTAAAAGCAAACTTGTAAGAACATTCATATTAATGTGTAGTTTGATATTTATTGTGATTTTCTACTGTGCTCATTATAGGTTAGCAACTTTCTCTACATAGCCTTATGTCAGCTTCTCCAATGCCTTCTCACAACCTACGTCCTTATACACCCACAGACCCCATAAGCCCTTCTGTGGTTAACTCTCACATAAACTCAAGTAGTTACAGCCTAAGGGAAATACCAAGAAGAAGATCACATCAAGGTTTGTATCTGTGAAGTGTATGCTTATTAATCATTTTGTTGATTTATTGAACATGGTTGAAGATATGGGGAAAACTTGTGTTTTGTAGTATGAAAAGGGGGAGAGAAATTTCTTTGTTAGTCGTTTACTTTAAAGATCGAGGAACTTTTTCAAAATTCTGTTTTTGAGGATGCTTTTCAGAGTAAACATCTTGCCTCTAGTTCTTAAGACTTTGATTTTAACTATTTTTTATAAACCTTTTCCATGTTGCCAAAACTAATTCATTAGTAAGATTGTTATAATCTATCCATCATCCTCTTCCCCTGTTTCTGTTTTCAACAAGGGGTTGAGGGATGATCGGGGAAATTATAGGCCTATTTGCATACCTTATCAATTTGAAGAAAAAAAAAAATCTTAAAGGTTATTTAAATCTACATCTTGTAACCTAGTTTTATCAAAGGTTATCTTGCCCTAACAATAATTCTGAAATTGATAAGGCTTTGAGGCCACCCAAAATGTAATGTATATCTTGACTTTTAGAAAACCTTTAGTGAGGTATCCAATAGATTATTAATCAGTAAACTTGTGGTGTTGGTGGAAAAAATTTTAGTGGAGAGGAGATTGACATGACAATAGAAATAAATGAGGATAAACAAGGCTTTGTTGTTTTTCCAATATATTAAAACTAGGCCAGAATATGGAAGACAATTTATATTGTAAGAAATGTAAAACTTGTATACATTGAAAATAGAAATTTAAGAAGGACTACTTGTATGAAAACAGACTTGATGTTGTACTAAAAAAGAGAAATTTGGGTTGATTGTTGATAAATTCTTTAACTTTTTGTTGTGGTGGAAAGAACAAATGCACATACATTTTTTAGATCTGTTTGTAGGAACTTTAAATACTGTTTCTTCCCTGAATTAAATTCAAAACTGTATAAATTCAGTGTTGAGGTATTGGTTGGAGTACTCGTGTAAAGTTTTAGTTTAATTATTGCAGGAACTTCATCAACATACTGGAACAAGCAACTAGAGATACATATTTGACAAAACTATGAAACAAGTCTTAAAATATTAAGATTGTCTCTTCATGTAGAAGTAGACAGTGTGATTTAAATGTTCATAATTATTGGGAGTTTGGAAATGTACCTACTGGTACAATAATTGAGTGTGGAAATGGAATGTTCGGTAATGTGACCGTTAGTGCAACCGTTTTTATTGGCAAAATTATTTTCCAATTAGTTACAAACTTCAAAAAATCTGAATGGGTTGCTTTAAGATTTTTTTTAGACTATTGTACGTTGGAAATATAGAGGTGAAGGAATGCATTTAATTTTATCTTAATGTTTTACTTTGGTATTAAGGCTTGTGGCTCTGTCATCTCTGCTCTCTCATGTACAATATGGCCAATACATATTCTAATAATGAAAAATATATAATAATAAAAGACCCTAGCTGTGTGTGTTTGTGTGACTGCCATAGCTCAGAGAGGAAACAAACTAGACTTGAATATTTGTGCACCTACTGGGGGAAAAAGAGTTTGAGGGGTGCAAACATGTGTATCAGTTTTTGACTCGATGTTGACCAATAATTTTGCCCTGTAGCCTTTAATCCTTTTGCTGTAGGCTGTTCAAAGGGTGTATGTCATGACATTTTAGTTATTTCAAGATGTTTATTAAATAGCTTTGTTATTATTTATACCAAAGAAATTCACATCAAAACAAAGGTTATATTTCAGATTTTAATTTGTTTGAATTTCTCAATTTAAAATTAAATATATTGTGTTGCATAGTACTTTCTGTTGTGTTTTTGTCCCATTTTATAATTAATTATGCCTACCATGTAACATGTGCAGTTGTTAATGAATTATAAATTCAAATTGGAGATATTGACAAGTTATAATTAAAAATAAGAATCTCCTAACTCTTATTTGTGGAGATATGATTATATTTAGCCAATCTAGTAGTTTGGCTCCTCCAACTATTCCATTCTTTCAAAAACTTCTAATCTAATCCCTGCCTACTTTTAATTTTTAATAGTTTATAACCAGTAAAAACATCAGTTAGTTTTGCATGTAAATCTTTGTGAACATCTTGAAAGAGAATTTGTAATTTCACCAAAACAAGTGAAAAAGACAGTTGTGTGCCCTTTGGTCTCTTATTTTACATAAAAATACATTTTGGGAAATTTCTGTTGTCTTCCTTATTTGGACCAACAGTACAAGATTTATTGCAAATTACTAAGAAAACATCTGAAGCTCAATCTGGTTTTGTCAAATTTTCTCATCTCTGATCTCTTCATGAAAACCCAAGTCTTAGATCTAAATATTAATACTTTTATACACCTTTTATTGCACAGACACTGAATGTTAGTGTTTATACCAACTCTTTTAATATGTTGTATAGCTCTGTGGATTTATTAGTTGTTCTAATCTTTCTTGCATCTAATTCCAGAACAATCAAATGCATCTAATTTGAATGTTTGCAGCAATACCTGGACAAGAACCACAGAAGTGAGTTACCTTATATTCAGTGTATCTGAAATTGCATGTTATAGTTTGCATTCTAGCATGTATAGAATAAGACAAGACATGGGCATATTAATATGCTCTTCAAGATATTCCAATGTAGTAATAATCTTATTTAACAGTATCTATAAGAAATTAATAATTTAGAAAGGGGCCATTCATTATATATTATCCTTATTGATTTATATATGTTTTTAATAAACATTTGTGCAAAAAGCAAGAATGCACAATGAAAAGAAACAAACTAAATTCATCTAGTAATATTAGACAAACCTGGTAATATTTAGCTTATTTACAACAAATTTAGTTTCAAGAGGTTGAACATCCATTGCTCTGGGTTTTTATTGATTTACACTTTTCTGTAATAAGTTTTTTTTGTTTTGTTTTCCCCTTAATTTTACATTTCTAAGAAATTGCTGGAACTTGTTAAAACTTTAAATGTCTGTATACCCCCAACTGAAAACTTGTTCAGCCACTGCACATTTTTATCCCCTGATTTGTTTATTCATTGGTAATTTCATAAAAGGGTATCTACAATGTAGATGGCACCACATTCTTTGGTTACTTCTTTCTTCCCATAACAGCTTTACCATAACAATTTTACCATAAAATATTATTTATTTATTAAAGAATACTGTTTATATAGTTTCTGTGTTGCAGGTTTTTGTAATGATGGAAATTATTGCCTTTAATTTGAATAATGGTTCATTGCAGAAAAATGTTTACCTAGAGATCATGGTTGTTTTATTTATTCATAATTGTGGGTACTGTATTCAAGCCACTGTTATATATTTTAAAATAATAAAAGTAGATATAATAAACATTATTAAAAAAAAAAATTCTGTCCATGAAAATAGCATTAAAAAAAGAATTGGCCATACCAATTTTCTTGTTTGTCTCTAGCCTAACACTTCATATGGATGAAATTTGCCCTTGTAATTTCTGTCTCACATTTACCATCTTCAGTTATTAGTTACCCAACTTGTATGTGACTACTTGATTAACACATGTTATCTTCTGATAGTACACCCTGTCAAAAGCATTCTCATAATTGGTCTTGCTCCTTTACAGGTATTTGTCAAAGATAAATCTAAGATTCAGTATTCCTTTTATATACCTGGCTTAAACCCTGACTCGGTGTCATTTCTTTTTCTTTAAAATGGTCAATTTTCTCTTTATAGTGATACCCCACATACTCATTAAATTAAATAATTATGCTTGTCAGCCAAATCTAGAGATGTTAGCTAATTAATGAAAGTGTAATTTTTCCTGTTTTCATACTAACTCATCACTAATTTAACTGTTTTGAGATGAATGATGACAAATGTTTTCTTTCTTTTTTTTTACTTAGTGTCTTAGTCCAGTCAGAAAACAGCAACGTTTAATGCACAACACACCAGAAAGTCCTCCTTCATTGACAACTCAGATGCTTGACTCTCGTGAACATGCTAGTTTCTCTGTAAGAGACAGAAATGGACGCAGACATGGAACTTCACAGCGTCGGACGATGGCTCCAGGGAGAAATGGAACATCACAAAATAGAGCTAGGTACGATTATTTTGTTTCTGTCTCTTATATTTGAAAATTAATCCTTAATTGTATTAAATAAACTAAGTTATTGTGACTCATGTCAGAGTTTATCATTTCATGTTAATTGACAGAACCGACTTTACAACACCTTGCGTTTAGAGTAAAGAAATGATATGGCGTTACAGGGATAATGAAGAAATCATAAGATGTGCATTTAGTAGATTGTAGGAGTTATGCAATTTGCAAATGGTATGGTGAACAAAGTATTTCTACTCTTTATATAAACATTTCATTCCAATTTGTTCAGGTGGGCCTGAACTTGTAAACCATGCTAGGTGTTAGTTTTTGATGCATTTATTAAAGAAACTTGTTTAGTTCTAAGATTTCCCTAGTGATATGTATTAAGTCTTATTGCTTCATCCTTAATTTTGCTTTTCTCATCTCGTAATCTGAAGTTTTTTAAATTTTTCATATTAATGCAAGTCTTTAAAATAATTTAGTTCATGATACAAACTGTTTTGACCCATCACCCCCCCCCCAACAATATTGTAAGAAGTATAAGGAATCTAATACACATGTTGGAATTTGTTTGGCAAACAAAATATCACTTAAGATGTGTGATAATTTTCTTAGCTCGCTGATACATCATGGTCGACACCCTTGTAAGATAGCAGGGCATCACAATCCTTACCAGGAACAGTCAGCTAGTTCATCTTTGGAACCAGAGTTCATTCCCAATCCACAGGAGGGAATTTTGCCACAGCCTCCACCTTCTCACTCACAGGTACACTACACCCAGGGAGGAATGGTGTTTGGTGTAACTCAGGTAAGCCCAAGAGATGGCAGTAGATGCATGTTTCTTCTAGTCTGTTAATCCAAAATTTAATAATGATTATACATAGGAGGTATACATACCTTGTGTAGCTTTGTGGAAAGGTTAGTAATAACTCAAGATGAAATGGAAACCTTTTAAGTGCTGCTTGTCTTGGGGGGGATAACATATTTTTCATGTCCTGTAAGACCCCTTCTTGGTAGCTTAGCAACTACGTGCATCAAAGAAGGTCTACTGATTGAGACAAAGTTGATAGTTAAGACTTAACATTTTATTATAAATGAGTGAAATGTTTTGTAATGCACAGTTAATTCTTCATTGCTAATGTTTGGGAACATGGTATATATGGATGTACGTTAGTACAAATTAAGTAAATGACCTTCAAAAACATTGGAGATTATTCAGAATTACTCAAAATTTAGACATCATTAACAATGTTTTCTGAAATGTTAAATTTTTTTATTTTAACTATCATAAAGTAATTGGTTAAAGAAATGCTTTAAAAATAACTCGTAACTTTGTCCTTCATTTCATTACAGAAAAAAAATCATTAATGCATAGCTGGTTATACCAGTTTATCTGTAAATTAATTGTTTTCTCATTGTTTTGAGTTAATTAGCCAAATATGGTATTATATTATAATGATTTTTAATTTTGTCCACAGTGGCTGTGTATCCTTAAACAATTGAATCTCTGCTATAGATTTAGGCTGTGAGCGTTTTTACTTTATCTCAACAAATTTAATCGTACAACTATAATTTCTGAGAAAAATCAAATAAATTGAGGGTGTGTTTTTAACATTTTTTTCATACGTCCATTTCTGATACAAATTAGAGGCATGTAAGAATGGTAATGCCATTTCGGAACTATCTTGTTTTTCACAAACAATTACCCAAGGGGTCTTTTAATTTGGGTCAGATAATGAGACAAATGATTCTATTAAATGCTTTTTATACTTGCAATATAGTTAATTTATTGTTTGTTTGAATACCAAAAACTAGTGAAGTATTTGATACCATTAGGTCAAAAAAATTGGTGATTATAAATAAACCTGAAATGTTTTTTTTAATATTTTTGAAACTAAAATTGACAACTTCAGAGAAATGTAAAAAAAAAAAAAAAAAAAATTGTAGTGTTTGTAACTTTTATCACAAATTTAGGCCTCATGGTTTCTAACACTTTGCTGGTTTTCAGCATTTGAGTTGTAACTTGTAAAGTAATTGTTCGAAATGTATCTTAAACTGATTAAAACATGGGTGAAAATTTGTGATTTAAAAAAAAGAATACATTAAATAACAATATAATTTGGTACATTGAATAATGTTAACATAGTTTTGTACAAATCTTGTTAACAGATATGTTTTTATGTTGTGGTTTTTCTGACTTAAAGCTAACTATTTATCTTATCTTGAAAATAAGAATGAAAAAATAATCATTTTGGTAGCATTAATTAAGAATGACTGACTGATTTATGAGACAAACAACAGATTACAACATTTGTAATTAGTCTGTCATAAAAACCAAGGTAATAAAAGTATGTTAATAGAGATTATTATAAAGTATCTTTGGGTTCATTTTCACTTCAAGTAAGAGAGAATAATATAGAATTAGCTGTTTAATAAATAAATGATATACATTTTTTAAATATTTTTAAAACTTTGAATTATGACTGAAGTCTATAGGTTTCCCCTGCCCTTTTAAATACATTTTTCTGAACTATTCATGTCCCAAATTACTTGTGTGCTGTGAAGTTTTTGCTAATAAGGTCCTTCCATAACCTTTAAATTGCAAAAAAATAAATGTGTGAACAAAAATATTGCAATTAGAGTTCCCTGTGTAGTGTCAACTGGTATTTGCTTGTTGATGAAGTTGAGATTTGGGTGAGATATATATTCAATGAATGCGTGAAAATATCATTGTATCTTGACTACTGATGAATAAACCACTTTAACCAGTGTTTTTATAGTCAAGTTTTGCAGAATTTTCATTTATTTTTTTTAGCCAAGTCCACAGCAAGAGGCACATCAACTTGGCGTATGGACTCCATTTGTTGCAGTCAACAGAACAAACCATGAAAACTTTGGAAGTCCAATCACCTGCTATCTACAACCAGAGCCACAGCCTCTTCCATCTCGTGCTCCAGTAACCCAGCCTCTTCTGTTATTGTCAGCTGCACCAAGTGTCCAAGCACCCTTGACTTGTCCAATAGAACAGTTTCAGCAACCCATAACGTCTCAGGTATGTAAAGCAGTTGGAAAGAACAGAATTGTTGATGTATCTTTTTGATTTAAAAGAAGGAAAAAGAATTTTACTGTTGTTATTACAAATGAAGTTAAAATAGCTTCTTCTCTGTGTTGTTTTATTTATCACAATGATGATATAAAAGTATGTAATCCACAAGAAGTAAAATTAGTTTGAGTCTTTGTCATCTGAGTTTGTTTTGGTTTGTTAAAATTATATTTTAGTATTTGGATAACATGCCTGTCACTAGGTGTTTAATTTTGCTTTAAACTTCAAAATTTTACCATTTTTAATAAACCTAGGGACATATCTCAAGACCTCCAGTAACTTTGCCTTCACCTCATTTCACTATGTCAACGTATCATCACACAGCAACTGGTCGTGTGCCTTCACCTGTTTCTATTGCTACCCCTTCAGCACATCTTCTTCCTAACCTTGGATCTGTTGTGGCTCAGCACCAAACTGATGTCCTCTGTTTAGTAGGTTCTTTTGTTGTTGCTCTTTTTTTATGACAATATTTTTCAGCACAGTAAACTAGATCCATTGAATCAACTGATATGTTGATGTTGAGCACTGAAGCTGTTTTAGGACCTTCAGAATTAAACATTTAATTGTTATGAAACAAACATACAGGATGCACTACATCACCTGTACATACTTTACTTTTGTATAAAGTATTACTAGCTCTTGTTATAATAGATATATAAAGAGTTTCCTAAAATTACCAAGTCTTATTTTGTAGCAACCATTTCATCAACCAAGCAATGTGAGCCAAACCCAACAGTGGAGAAATGCATCAGTTTATCCACCATCCCACTCGGAACTTGTTCGTCAAGTGATGTAAGCACATCCCATTGTTTTAATAGTAATATTATAATGTATGAAAGCCATGATTTTTTGCTTAAGTTTCTTACTTAAATACTTTTAAGTAAATCATCCTATAGCAGCTAGGTTTTTTGTGTACAAACAATAATAACCTGTTTTATTGTACCTTTTTAAAACGTTTTTATTAAGTTCTTGTGCTTGCTAACTAAAACTGTTCACCTTTCTACAGGTTAATCCTCAGTAACCCTTTACCAACTTTACCTCTGAACATCACTGATCCAGAGTCTTCAGAAGTGGAAAATTATGAAGCTTTATTAAATCTGGCTGAGCGACTGGGAGAAACTAAGCCTAAAGGACTTGAAAAATCTGGTATTTCTGTTTTTATAAATGTTCAGTATTGTGAACGAATTATTAGTATGTGTTTTCTTGGTAGAGAGAGAGGTGTGTGTGTGCTTGTTGTAGCAAAGACACAAGGCTATCTGCTGAGCCCACAGAGGGGAAACAAACCCCTGATTTTAGCGTTGTAAGTCCATAGACTTGCCACTGTACTAGTGGGGACTTTTTTGGTAGATTTTTTTTAAATGTTTGTTAGTTTTTTTGTTAATTTTGATAGTTTCTATAAAAAGGGATAACTTATTGTTTATATATTTATTATAATAATAATTTCTTGAGCAATAAATGTAATAATTTAGTATGTGATTGAAGAACTAGGAAAGTTAAAAGCAGAGAACGGTGTTTCGACCTTCCTAGGTCATCTTCAGGTTAACAAAGACTTTACAACTGACTGTTGCTGGGCACGTGTCTTACGGACAAGAGTGTAAATGGATACGGAATTGTAGGGGGTGTTGCAGATAGATGTTGGGTCATTAATTTGTATTAATATAATACAAATGTAATATAAAGGTATTCCTTTATATTAGTTTAATTTTGGTTTTAGTTGTTGTATAAGTAGGACTTCTTTGTTTTAGTTAATATCATAATTTTGTGTAATTAGCCCTGCATACACAATAGAAATGTATTTAAGGACGGCTAATATGGGTATTTAACACTTTCACCAAGCAGAGAATGTTTCGACCTGAAGATGAGAAGGTTGAAATGTTGTTCTCTACCTAATTTTGGTAAAAGTATTAATACTCCTACCAGATGTCCCGAGATACATTTTTACTCGAAGTGAGTCTCTCGTCATCATGAATTATTCACAAAGAAAATGTGTATAATCTACGTTCAATTTCAAACTACTGCTGTCTATTTTAGTTTGAAAATAAGTCCAATGTAAGCCTAAAATAATAATTTTCTTTGACAATCAATTTAATGATTGTTTTCATGTTTGCTCTTCACCCAAAAAATTTTAGAAGAATGAACCAATCATTTAAACAACTAATAATAATAATAATAATAATAATTATTATTATTATTATTATTTCTTAACTTGTCCTGGCACATTTCGTGCTTAAGTTTCATCATATTTACAGTTGAATATGACATTTAATTGGTTAATCAACTCTGATCCTGGTGTTTTTAAAAAAAAAATACTCCTATTATTGGCCCTTTTCACAAGTGTAGAGAAGATAAATAATTCTGTTTATAATGTTTAGTCTTTCTCTATAACTTCAACCTTTAAAGTGAATACAAAAGATTTACTATCGTTTTGTTTTTTTCTATTTCATAACAGAAATAGACCAGCTTCCATCTTATCGTTATAGTTCCAGTTCCCACGAGACTGATCAGACAACTTGTGTTGTCTGTATGTGTGACTTTGAACCTCGCCAGCTTATAAGAATCCTACCTTGCAATCACGAATTTCATTCTCGATGTGTTAATAAATGGCTTAAGGTAATTGTTTTTTTTTCATTCTTTCACAGAAAAAAATGTTTAGTATTAATTATTATGATAATATCTGTAGATATTTTTCAAATAATAGCTTATTATTCACAGCTACATTTATTGTAAATAAGCTTTTAAGGAACTTTTCACAAATGTGTCATTTAGGACTAACTCTTGGAGTTTCATAATAAGCAACAGTCAGTTGTGACATTAGTAAACTATCTTTTGAGAAGTGGTCTTTTAAAACTAGTTTTGTGGTTTTAACTTGGAGGGTGCTCACTTTCTTATCGAGTTGTGTATAAAACTAGAAACAAGCAAAAATACAAGTTTTTAATCAAGTTCTGAAAACGTTTATTTTTATATAAAAATGTGATGGAAGTTTTACACTGAAAAAACCCAACTGCACTTTTGTTGGTGTCCCATCATATAAATTAAGTGTTTTTAACACAAGTTCTCTTCCAAAGAGAATTGGAAATATTTTTAATGCATGAATAGTCAAGGTATTAGAACCTGAGACAACTTCATAAATTCTTTATTCTACCTTAAGAATAACGACAGTTTTTTTATTTGAAAATTCAGAAGTAAAATGGGGCATGCATACAATTTAAAAAAAAAAAAAAAAGCTAAGCCTGAACTGTAACAAGAAACTTTCAGACTCAGCAACATAACTTCAAATCTTCTAATACAGTACTATAACCTTGACACAATAAATAGAATGGAAAACAAGAAAGGACCAACTAACTTTAACTGTTTTGGTAATAGTACACTTTTGAATTGTCTCGTTAATTAAACTCGCAACAGTTCTGAGTTTTCAACAGTATCTAACATGTTATCTATGTTCTTGAGTGTCTTGCTTATCAGTTTTGAAGTATCTTTTTCTGCAATGCTTTTATTTGCTACCAGGTGGAAATATTACAATTTGATTTGATACCTGGAACCATGAAAAAGAAGGGAAACACCAAGAATAAGCAGGAATAATATTTTATATCCTACTTTGCTAAGTGTACCTTAAGATATTCAAACACCATAAAGTCAGAATGGCAGTTAGAGACCACAACACGCTGACCCTAATTAGTATACATCTAAAGACAAAAAGGATAGAAAACAAATGATAACATTCATAACTCGTTCTGTTCAAGTATTCAAATACATAGGAAAAGCAAAATGAGCAAGAGAAGTTAGAATTCAGGAGCATAGACCTAAAGGTCTAAGTCTGATCTGCCTTTAGTACTTCACTGTGCAAGAAAGAGACCATTAGAATAATACCAAAAAGGAGAAAAACAAACTTCAATCTATTTAACTCACTCAGTCAATCTAGTACAGAAGTCTGCAAAACTTAAAAGCATTAACCCTTCCATTATAGGTTAAGTAGAATTCCCCCAGCACATAACCACATAGGTAATTCTATGACTTGTGATAATGTATACATATCTTTACAAACTTTTGCAGGTTATTGGTAAACATTAAAAGACTTCCATACACAAAATATCAAGTTGTTTAATTAAGTATTAAGATTTTCTTGTAATATTCTTCATTTCAAGATGTTGACTATCCAACATGCAAAATAATTTTAAGATTAAAAATACCCTTACAGATCAAAATATTTTCAAACTTCACATGCAAAAATCTTTCATCTCCATATAATTATCAAATATGTCTGTAAACACAAACAAACTTATTTTCACTACTGTATCAATACAGATTGATTTGACCAACTTCATAACTTCCATTTAAGGAAATACTTTTTTCCTAGAATGACGACAAATTATGACGCCAATGTTTAGTCTAAATAGCTCAAATGTCATAACATAATACATTTATATACATATTTTATTATTTTTCATTACTTTTGACCTTTCAGCATTACCTGGCTAACATCATAGAAGTTGCAATGACATGGCACACATAAGCTCATGTTACCATATCCAACAGTTTAATTCTGGCTTTTACAAAATTACACATCTTGTATGTGTTCTAATCAGCCAGTGTTTGGCAATAATCACACTTTAGTTATAATACCTTGTATGTGAAGATGTTAGTAATTAGTCAGTTCTTAAATTTTAGTTATTTTCCTTAAAATGTAGAACAGTAAATAGACAAGTATGGAAAATTATATCTTCTGTTTACGAGCTTTGTACTCATTTGCTGCCTATCAGAGATTGTTAAGCCTTATAAAATCTTTCACGTGGAGAAGGTTAAGTGAAATAATTTTCTTAGCTTTTATGTCTATTTAAAATAACAAAAACAAAAATCAACTTATATTAATACCATAACTAAGCTGTATTGGCATCTAAAAAAAAAATGAAATAACACTTCTTCGAACCTCCTTGAAGACTGCAGTAGAATAGAAATGTGAAATACAAATGAATCAATTATTACTCTAATTTATTTAGGATACTAACCATGGTAACAATAATAATTTCATTTTTATTAGTGTTTTCAGCATTTGCTACAATGACTTGTAGAAATGAAAAGCACCTCCCAAGCCAAAGAGCTCTGTAAATATTATATTAACTAATCTTCAGTTTGCAGTTGTTTAACTTTTGTATCGAGACTTGAAACTATTCGTATTGGAAATTTAGGACTTACCTTATCATAAAAATAAAACATCTTATTAAAATTGGAGTCATAAAATATAAGTTGTTTTCAGTGGTCTTTGTATCTTAATTTTTTATCAATAATTAAAAAAAAAAACAGCTTAAATGACTGTTCCTTTACCATGGACCATTTTCATCATGTACAAAAACAGTTTTTCATAACTCCAGCCCTTTTTATGGATGCGTACTCAAGTTTTTGTAAAGAAAATGTTTGTTAGTCTTAAGTGAAAACTTGGAAGTAAATATTTAAGTCCACATACTTTGACACAGTTGTTGTTTGTTAATACTTTTGAGATTAACTTTAAGGTGTATACCTACTGTATAGTGTAATCTATGTATAGATAGAAAAGCAATTACAATAACGGGCAGTTTAAATCAATACAATTAAACAAAGTATTATAATTAAATGATTATAAGGATATATCGTACAATATTCTTTTGAAAACTGAACAACCTAAAATGATACACACAAAAAATGAAACTTACAAGAAATATTAACCCGGTTATTCAGAAAAATACTTCATTATTTAATTAAAGAAGAAAGTTAATTATATTTTTAAATTCTCTTTTCAGACTAATGGAACTTGTCCAATCTGTAGAGGCAATGCTGCAGTTGGTGGACATCAATGCAGCAAATAAATTTGAAGTCTTTGTAATGAGTGTTCAATAACCCAGTCTTGGTGACCATTAATAATGTGGTTTTGTGCTCTACATATATAAAATTGAGTACATTTTTGTCTTGCTTTTTTTTCTAATTTTTATTTTTGCTTGAAAGCAGCTTCACTAGACTTAGTCTAATAAATTTAATTTTTGGAACTGTATAGTTTAATGTTTATAATTGCCAAAATAATATAAAATGAACATTTTTTTTTTCCACAAAAACAGTTGACTTTTTTTTTTTAAATAATATCTACTTCCTATGAACATGACTTCAAACCCAAATCAACAGTGTGTGTGTGTGTGTGTGTGTGTGTGTGTGTGAGAGAGAGAGAGAGAGAGAGTCATTCCATTTTGTTTTGTAGAAATCATCAGTACTTTTGATCTTAGCTAGGCCTAATTTTCACTAAAACTTTGTAGATATGAATAATACACTAAAATAGCCACATGTCATCCAATGAATTCATTAATTTGAAAGATCATGCTCTGTTTTTAAGACCATGTTAACTGTCATACATTGGCCTAATAAGGCATTCTGTATAATTATAGAACTTAGCATAATGTTCTTTGTTTGCTGTTTGAACAGAATGCTTAAAGTTTTGATTCAGATTATTGAAAGTTAATTGTTTTTGTGAAAGAATTCCAGGTTCTTTAAATTAATATATTTGTTTCTTTATCGACTTTGCTATTAAGCAGAACAGGATGCTTCTTTGCACAGTCCTATATGTGTTCTACTTTATTTTGCTAGAAGAGGATCTTTAGTTAGGCTTAAGAAAATTTATTATAATGTTCTTTCAAGGTAAATGTATGCAGCATATTCTACTTGTTAATGTGTTTTCATGGATATCACCTGCCATTTTATTTTGAAAGAAGCCATAGGTCCTCTCTTACTCTAACATGTTTAAGCCTTTAATATTTTATCTCAAGTTTTTGTGGCTAATTAGTCACATTGTTTTCTGTATGATTTCTTAAGCTTATTAATAAATAATTACTCCCCCTAATTTTCCAGAATGTTGGGTGTTCAAAAAATGTTATTGATGTCTTGATTGGACTGATAGGTATGTTTTTAAAAACCCACTTTCAGTTTATGTTGCTCTCACTACAAATACACACATTTTAAAGTACAACAGAAAGTATAATTTTAAACCCTCTCAAAGTCCTGTTTGCTGTGTGATTTAGGAGTTTTAACTGTTCTCCGTAGTAATGATAAAAACCCTCTAAAAACTTTAATAAAGATACTACTTTTAGAATAACTAAGATAACTAATTGTAACTGTGAGTTAAGTTACTGTGGCCAGTCCATCTAGTAGTCTGGAACAAATTGAATATTTTTGTAGTTGCTCATTCTTTGTTTTGAAATATGATGATAAAAGTTCTTTTGTCTACATGTATGTTTATTTCTTGTTGTAGCCCTTTTTGATTTGTTAATAAACAAAAACGTTTTGTACTATAGCTTCTGATGCCATCATCCTGAAGATAATTTTGTTGGTTTTTTTTTGTAAAGAGAGGCTGCTGATTTTCAGTAATGGTATCCATTGTTCTATATTTAAATTTGCTTAATTTTAAAGATTATAACAGAAAATATAAGAATACATAAACAGTTCTACTTGAATATTTGTAATCCCTTCAATGTTGGCTCATTTTCAGTTTTGGAAAAGTAAAAGTAACCTCGCTCAAAAACAGGTATCTGCTCTGTATCTTGGTGTTTCTTATCCTGACTGTCCTAGTGTTATGACAAGAATGGAGTTTGTAGACTACCAGACCCAGCTCATCAGTCTTGTTAGCAACTGAGCCATTTCAAAAAATGTGATTTAAAAAAAATAAAATATTTTATGTTCTAAAACATTTTCATTGAGTATATATTGTTCTTGTACTTTGAGTTTCAAACTATTAGATCAGATCATTTGGTTCTTTTTTTGTGTTATAGGGAAACGGCATAATTCACATTCTTAAGCTAAAAAATATAAAAGTTGTATTCTTTATAGGATAAAAAAAACTAGTCAGTTTAACTAATCTCATTGTAACAGGGAAAGGAAATTTGAGGAACAAGGTTAACATGCCTCTGTTTTAACTAGTGTCCAGAATATATTTCATGTGGATTATCAAGGTACAAATAGTAGCTCCACATCTCGTCCTACTATTAACATCTGCTAAGAATGAGCTTTAAACAGGAATTGCTAAAAGAGGTGTTGTTTGACTCTAGCATTAGTTTTCCATCTCTGTTAATCCACAGAATGCAAGTTTGTATAATTTTTCCTGCATTATACCCTTTACCAAGTGCACAAAACCACAACAGGGGGAGAATCTCCTAATATACTTTACAAATAATTTACAAAAGTACTAAAATACTGGATTGTAGAAGATCAAGAAATACAAACGTTAGAGGAAACCAGACTTTCTGTCTCACCTTTTCTTTGTTGAGGTACTGTGCTTGTGGCAAAGAGCATCCAGCCACATCTTTTCTGAAAAAATGTCAAATTTTAAAAATCTTTGTTAGGTTTTTATATACCATTTCTCCCACAGCTTATCACTTGTTTGTGTCTTTTTAGCAATAGTAATTCTGCAGATGTAAAAGTTTCTAAACTTGGACTAATTTCTTAGTTTCTTGGACGTTTTGAAACTTTAAAGCTATAATATTTCATGATTTGACACTGTTTTGTTCTTGTAAGGATTATTGTATCATTGTGAAAGTACAAAATATTTTTGATTAATAATTTTGTACAGAATTGATTGTAAAAAAAAAAAAAAAAAAAAACAACCTATTAAATATAAAACTGTTTTGAGTGGTTTCCATAAACCGAAGTTAAGGGTAAATGAAATGTAATAATTTATATTTATAACATCCAGTGCTTTAAGATACAAAAAAGTAAAGAGAGGCAGTGTTTCTAATGAAAGTAACAAATACGCAAATATTTCAACATAGTTGCCTGTTTTATGAATGAAGTACCTTCACAAATGGGCATATTTGATGTAAATGGTAGTTTTATAGTATGTCTTGTTTGAATTGTAATGTTGAGGAAAAAACTGTACTATTGAATTTGAAATGTATAGAAATGTTTAAATACATATTTTAAATCATGCAGAAAATTGTATGGAATCTGGTAGAATGTTTTTTTTCCCATTAAATACAATAACGTTTTATTTCTGTAAAATGTATAATTTGAGTTCATAGTGTATCTGCTCTTTAATTATTGTATATCTTAAGTAGAAAGGAGGGAAAGGAAGGGGGCTTCTACAAATGTCACAAACGTTTCATGAAATTGATTTTTCTTTTATTTTGTATGATGTGAAAGGTATTTTAAGACAATGTTTCATGATTTGTTATTTGTTTCATATTGCGAAGTATGGCTTTTGTACATGTGCTTGTTACCAACGTAAAAGATAACCTGTACGTGCTGAGTTGTTATTATTATATCTTCAAAACTCTTAGGACTAAATGATTTATCTCAAATGAACTTTTTTTTTCCTCGAGGTTTCTGTTTTTGTGCAACAGATTAGGCTTCGTATGTATGTGTGTGTATATATACACACACTTTTTTAAAAAAATATTCATGGACAAATATTTCATTTTGGTACTGGTTCACATTTTTGGGGATTTTCTGCACCATAAAACTTAATGTTTTTCGGATGATTTTTACTTGACATAGTTTCGGTTTAATAAAGTTAAAGGTTTTATTCGAAGACAATTATAACCATAATGTAAATGTTACTGGGTTTGTCAGTGACGAAGTATAGTTACCATACACTGTCCCAAAATAAACTGACACAAACTTTTTAAGAAAAGCTATCCAATTAAAAGAATATTTAGTAATGAATGAACTTATGCAATTTAAGTATGATTAATCTTCGGAGAAGTATTATTAAACGATGTGACTGTCTCTGCAGAACTTGTGTAATTATTTCAATTTTCATTGTTTTTTGTTTTTTTTTAAGTTAAACAACCATTATTAGAATCAATAAAATGTTCTTAACTATGTGTTGTTGAATTGTGTTATTCTGTATATAAAACAAGGTTAGCCGATTGTGTTTTTGTTTTCACACAAGAGCTTATGTAAATCGCCTTTTATTTGTTGCTGAATATTTTATTCATGTAGGCAGACGATTTCGTGTTACAGGCACTCTTATGACGTGTTTTGTGTGTGTGTGTGTGTGTGTGTGTGTTTTGTTTCTTGCTTTATAAATCTGTCAGTGTTTGCGTGTCCACCTAAGGTAGTTCATGTAGTAACTACATAGCCTCAGTCTTCAAGGAAGTATCTTTGTGATTGGTGTAAATCTGTAAACGTAGTTAGTTCACTGTTGTATTCCATGTGTGAGCACCAGTGAAGAACAACCTGCTTGTTGTTCACGTTTGTTGGGTCAGTCTACTACTGATTGAGCGTGTGTTATGAACTAGAATTGTCAGTAACTTTGTTTAGGCCTAAGCATGATATACAGATGAAAAACAACGTATATCGAATACTTACGAGTGACCGTCAAACGCAGAGAACTATGTTCAAACTTTTCTGAGTAAACCTTTTGAGTCGTAATTAACCTCTAGTAAAATTTTGTACCACTAGAAAAAAGAATTGTTTTTACGATGTAAACTTATTAAATTTATGGATCATCCAGAAAAGACGTTGTAACTTACTAGTGATTGTTTGGTTTTGGTAGATTATTCGCTATACGTTTTACGCATGTATTTGCCCTTTCATTCCAACGTAAGTAATTTATCTTCAAAATAAAGTTATGTAAAGTGTATCTACTGAATGCCGTTTATACGGGATTTAGACAGTAATTAGAAAAAATTTGGAAAGAAAATGGTTCACAGTAGTAAGCTTGAAGGCTTTTAACACTAAAATTATAGGTTTCATACCAACAGTATACGTATCCCATTATATTGTCGCTGGAGAAAAGAAATCGATCATGCAGTTTCAGCCGTGGAGGAATTTTTTTTAACGTGACGGTTAACCCTCACTACTTGGTTGGTAAAGGAGCACACCGAGAGATGGCGTTTGCCACCTGCCTTAAATCTATCACTCTAGGTAACCATGGTGTAGCTTTGTGCGAAATTCTAAACAAGCATACCGGAAGAAATAGAAATAAGTTTACAAAATAATGAAATTATAATAACAGGACTAACCAGTTATGCATTAGAATTTCAATGGTATACTTTGACGTTTTATTACAATAAACTTAAATAAGGTTGTTTTCTTAACTAATGATTACGCCACAATGTTTGTTTTCGGACTTATCTTAAAGCTTCACAGGAAACTATGTTGTACAGGCACTTCCTGAGTAAACTATAGTTTGAAAAATAAATACGTTTAAATGCAAAGAAAGTTTTATATCGCTTAAGAAAAAAAATATTAGTAATATGCATGCACGACTGGAAGACCTTCAACAAAATTTGATTTTTTTTACATAATTTAATAAGCAGAAAGAAAAGTATAATTTTGTTTTTATGATGTACTGTTAATATGGTGGTAACACAAATAATAAGTATTTGATGATCACACGGTTGTTAACTTTGTTATACCATATATGTTTATTTAAAATTCACTTGATATCTGCGCATGGCGGCTCATTTAATGGCTGAGTTTTTCTCAAGAACAAAATTTTAGTCCGTAGCTCTTGAGACCTTGTTTGTTTTTGAATTTTGCGCAAAGCTACACGAAGGCTGTATGTGCTAGCCGTCCCTAATTTAGCAGTGTAAGACAAGAGGGAAGGAAGCTAGTCATCACCACCCACCGCCAACTCTTGTGCTATTACTTTACCAACAAATACTGGAATTGACTGTCAAATTATAACACCCTCACGGCTAAAAGGAATGTTTAGTGTGATAGCGATTCGAACCCACGACTTTCGGATTACACGTCCAGCACCTTAACCACCGGGCCTCTATTCGCTGCTAAAAGAGTAGTCCAAGAGTTGGTGGTGGGTAGTGATGACTACCTGCTTTTCTTGGGCTACTCTTTTCTTCTTTTTCCCAGAAAAAGTGAAGTTGACTGTCACATTATAACGCCCCTACGGCTGAAAGAGCAAGTATGTTGTGTGCGACGGGATTCAAACCCGCGACTTTCAGATTACGTGTTGATCACCCTAATCACCTTACCATGCCGGGCTAATTTGAGATCTAATTACAATTATGAATTCGAGAGGTGAAATACTTTAGATGTGTGTATGTGGCCGCGTCTCTTAAATCGATTTATTCTAATCCTATATGAAAGGGTTTCAGTTTGAGAGGGACTAGAATGATTCGGTGGTTAAGGCCCTCGACTCGTAATCTGAGGGTCGCGGGTTCGAATCCACGTCACACCAAACATGCTCGCTCTTTCACCCGCGGGGGCGTTATAATGTTATGGTCAACCCCACTATTCGTTGGTAAAAGAGTAGCCCAAGATTTGGCAGTGATGACTAGCTGCCTTCCCTCTAATCTTGAGCTGTTAAATTAGGTACGGCTAGCGCAGATAGCCCTCGTGTAGATTTACGCGAAATTCAAACGATGAAGACACGTTCCAAGTTTGATGACAATCGATCATTGGTTCGTTTGGTGCAAGCTTACTCACACGAAGTTCTGTAAGTTATAAACCCCAAACCACTGAATAAACACGTTTTTATTTATTTGTTTCTGTGCCAGATATGGCCTAATTGTTATCGTGTTGATCTGTGAATTTAAAATCCCATGATTCATTTATTACCCAAAAATATCTCGATTCGAACTTTGAGACTGTGCGAGCGTTATAAGAGTGGCGGTCAAAATGCAATATTTGGTCTGACAAGGTTTTAAAGAGATCACTAGTCTATCACTTTAAAGTTATAAACAGTTATCTTAAACAAAAGCAAAAAATGTTAATTTAATGGTACTTTTGTAACTTAAATTGGAGTCGGTATGGCTAGGTGGTTAAAGCACTCGACTCCCACTCTAAGAGACATGGGTTCGAATCCAGGTCCCCCCCAAAAATGCTCGTCATTTTAGTTGTGGGAGCGTTTTTACGTGACGACGAGTCCCACTATTCGTTGGTTTGATTGTTTTTGAAGATCGCGCACAGCTTCACGAGGGCTATCTGAACTAGCCGTCCCTAATTTAGCAGTGTAAGACTAGAGGGAAGGTAGCTCATCACCACCCACCACTAACTCTTGTGCTATTACTTTACCACCGAATACTGGAATTGACTGTAAATTATAACACCCTCACGGCTGAAAGGCATGTTTACTGGAACAGGGACTCGAGCCCACGACCTTCGGATTACAAGTCCAGCGCTTTAACCAACCACTTGGCCATGCCGGCCCTCCAGGCGCTTCTAAAAGAGTAGTCCAAAAGTTGGTGGTGGGTGGTGATGACAACCTACTTTTCTTCTAGTGATACACTGCAAAATTAGATACAGCTAGCAGAGATAACCTTCATGTAGCTTTGCGCGAAATTCCAAACAGTCAAATTGATCCAATGCAGCTTTATTTTTATATATTTCAGTAAATACTGAAACGTATCAATTAATCACAACACATTCGTTTCTATGTCTTTAAAATTTAAAATGTACTGTGTTTTCCAAAAAATCGCGCCAGCAATAGTTAGAATATGACTCGTTCTTTTAAAAAATATTTAGAAACAAAGAATAAAAAAAGAAGGCACAGTTTGTTAGCGATACTTTAAGCTGGTTTATATAAATCAAGTGTTTCAAATCTTGCACGTCAAATATTTTGTTGTGAGCGAAATTACTGTTTCGAAGATGGTTTTTGCTTTTTTTTCTGTTCACTTCTAGCCTCTCTTATTATTATCGAATAATACTAATATGTTTTTTTTTATTTGTACATTATGCAACATAGAACCAGTGAGAACATGTGATATTTTCCTTTGAGTGCAAAACTATACGATGGGGTATTTGTGCCGTGACCCCCTTGGTGATTTGGCCTCGAAATTTAGCAACATCCGGTTACTGCCGAATTACCATGCGGCGAAGAGTACGTGTCAGAATAACAAGAAATTGACATGGTTCGTAATATAATGACTAATCCATCAGCAACTCATACAGTTCAGGTGCCCAAAATGACGTTTAATGGGTTGTAATCCTTCCAGCCAGTTTTAGATGCCAGTGAAAATTGAGATCATTGGTGAATTTATATGAAAGTTTAACATTAACATGAAACATTAAAATCTCAGGTGATTCGTGAGAAGCTATTCATATGATACGAAATCTGTAAGATAGACTGATATTACTGTAATAGTAAGAATCAAACACTATTAATAAATATTATTTTAGCAAATTCGAGCCAAAAAATAATCATCCCTTAGGCTAGTAAACTTATTTAATAAGGCTTAACTTGAAATTTCTTTAATCCTTCCAACAGGAAACAGAAAGAGATTATGTTTATCTTTATATTGTAAGCAATTCATTTTAAATAAACTAAAACACCGATAATAACTTAAAAACTATAAAGAAAAACTAAAGTAAACAATATTCACTGACAAAGGATTTCGTTATCTCATAAAACGAGTGTTTGTGTTTTCTTATAGTAAAGCCACATCGAGCTATCTGCTGAGCCCACTGACGGGAATCGCACCCCTGATTTTAGCGTTGTAAATTCGTAGACCTACCGCTGTACTAGCGGGGGGGGGGCTCTCCTAAAATAAACAGTGAGGCATCAACTTGGAGAGACGTGAAAATAATTTGTGATAATTACTTGATATAAGGTCCACTTTCATGCACTTAACGTTTTATGTTTTTCTAACTATTTTCATCACTCATAACTAATATCTTTGTACAGAATTCTACACAAAGTGAAACAACAAATTGGATTATAGAACGTGATAGTGTAACATCAATGAACACACTAAATAGATAAGTTAAAAATACTAGTTTAAGTTGTTGTTGTTGTTTTGAATCAAGCACAAAGCTACACAATGGGCTATCTGTGCTCTGCCCATCACGGGTATCGAAACCAGGATTTTAACGTTGTAAGTCCGCAGACATACCGCTTAGCCACTGGGGGGCTTATATATTAGTTTAATTAATTCACTTTGCTAAAACTGTATTAATAATATATCTCTTTTACTCTAAATAGTTTTAAAATATTATTGAATTAATTTCAGTATTTGTTTGTTTGTTTTGAATTTCGCGCTAAGCAAATCGAGAGCTATCTGTGCCAACCATCCCTAATTTAAAAGTGTAAGACTAGAGGGAAGGCAGCTAATCATCACCACCCACCGCCAACCCTTGTGCTACTCTTTTACTAAAGAGTAATGGGATTAACCATACCTTTATAAAGCCCCAATGGCTGAAAGAGCGAGCATGTTTGGTATGACGGAGATTCGAATCTGCGAACCTCGGATTACAAGTCGAGTGCCTTAACCACCTGGCCATGCTGGGCCTAATTTTAATATAATTAACTATTTGTTAACAAAAAACATGATTATTAAAATATTGTTACATAAGAATAATTTATGAAGTTTAAGATAATTAATAAAATTGTTTTATTTCTTAAATATTACACTAAAAACTTAAAACATAGCAGCGTCTAACATAAAAATAGTAACAAACGAAAACATATATATGCAAAAACGGCTCGTTTGGGCTGAGAAAACACTTTACATAGAAGAGCGAACAACGTTTCGACCTTCTCAGCCCAAACGAGCCGTTTTTGCATATATATTTCTCAACAAGTGGGTTTCTCGTCATCACTGAAACGAAAACATACTGACTGAATCTGAGAAGGTAGTACATTATTGAAAGTTGCAAAAATTAGTGAATACTTTAATTTTCAAATAATACCATTTCGAATCAACTCAGTTAAAAAAGACAATAAGTTTGATAAAATAGGAAATAAATACTACTGAGAAGAATTTGAGAAAATATTCAAGCTTTATTTCTAATTTTTGTACGAAAACAGTTCTCACTTAGTGAAAGTAATTGTTTGAAAGGGTAGTCAGTGAACCTACTCTTGATTAAGATGGGATGTTACAATAGTTTAATGACGTTTTATGCTATTTTCACGGTCTCTAATTTATTAGCGTCTAAAGACATTTTTTAAATTCATAGCAAATTCATGTTTTATAACTTTTTTCTAAAACTAAACATTTACATTTTATTATTTCATCTATAACTACAAATTTATATTTTAACATTTTTCTGAAACCCTTTTAATTTGTAATCAAATTTATGACATTTACAACCAGTTAAATAATACTTTTAAAACACTTCACAAATGATTATATTCTAAAAGAAACCTCGAATTTTTGTATTATTCTGAATTTTTTTTTCATGGATCTTATTAGATATAGTTGTATTACTTGTAACTTATCTCCAATTCCAATTCACTTCCAACAATTCGAAAGTTTTGATGTAGTGTGTAGAGCGCCATCTGTCTATACTATTGTTTTTTTTTTTTTTTTGTAAATTAAACTTAAAACTTTTTAAATACCACTGGAATATATACATTTTAAAGTTCGAATTCAAGAAATCTAGAAAATTGTTTATTATTTTTGACTTCTTAAAACATAAAAGGCAATTAATTAAATACGCTGTATCTATTTATCAGAGTCCAGTGACGTTGCTCAGAGGCGGTCTTTTTCAAACACGTCTCAAGCCGCGCGTCTGCTGTTGTTGGTAGTTTAGTAGGGGTAGAACTTGGCTACGGGCTCTACGAACAAGAAGAGGTGAGAGATTTAGCCTAATGTTTGATGGAAATTATTATGATAAACTTGTACATAGGTTTGTGCAAATATATTATTTGAAATGAATTTTGGGTAATTAATGTAGGTATAAATCTCCATAGATACAGAAAATGTACGTTTTGTAATTGTAATATATACCAAAGATTTTAATGATGATGTGGCTACTTTACAAAAACAAGTTGTTTCCTTGTTTCGTTAAGAAAACACTCAGCAAACTAGCAAGTTAAGTTAACATAGATTTGTTGTTAGGCTGTTGTTCTTATAAATGTAAGTTACAATAGCTTGGATCTGTATTAGGTTAAGCTAAGCCTTATAATTTATAGCAGTGAAATGAAGTTTGGGTACTTATGTAAAGAGTGAATAGGCATATATTAAAGTCTTAAAGCCAAATGTTTTGGTCTGTTGTAAAGTTTGAAATAAATCGTTAATAGTTTAATAAAACAACAAACAAGCTTGAATGTCAGTTTTGGTGCATAAACTTCGTGAAATTTTAAAATCAATTTACTTTATGTGGTTATTAAATTTAGGTATGCATATTTTTGTATCGCTAAACATCACTTGAAATAAAACTTTTTTTTTGATGACAATTAATTTTGTAAAGTACCGGGTTTTGAACAACTCATTCCAGAATAGCTTCTAAATAATTATCAGTAACATTAAACTATTTCTAGTTCTGAGAGATACGTTGTTTCATTACTTTATTCTTATATTGCAAGATCAGAACAACTTTAAAACAGTTTTACTGATATCTGGATTTTGAGTATGTGTGTCGAGAAAACAACAGTTTGTAATATTTTAGCCAATAACATTAAATTGTCTAATAAAATGAATTGGATTGACTAATTTTTAGACTTAATACTTGAATTTATTAGTACAAAGTGATTCATTTAATGGTTCAGTACACTAACTAGCTTTTGATCAGTTAACTGATAGCTAGTTAAAAATGTTTTGGATGCTATAGATAATTGTTACTGTTTATTATCATAATTTGTTTTAAATCATGAATTTTAGCTGAGTATTCTTGAAGTTGTGAAATGAAGTCAATCAAATATCATCTGTTGACTAAAAGCAAAACTTCTTTAAACCATATTGGGTAATGAAAATAATAATACTTATTGTACCAAAACTTATATTAAGAATTTAATAAATTACATTTTTATTTTTCTGAATTTTTGTGAGATCTTATTGTACTGCTCTCTAGATCTAATGATGATGAATTAATACCTTTGTCGGCAAAACCATTTTAATAGTAAATGAAATATTTGTAAATATTGTAGTTGTCTTTTACCTCAATTCTGTATAGCCTTATGGAATTTGTTTATGTGGACTTGTTACTGAATCTGTTTTAAGTGTGTAGTTTTATTTATATCCAAAATATTACATGAACTGAAAGTTGTGTACATAAACCATATTAGTTGCTTGAAAGATGTTGAGAAATAACTGTACTATTAAGACAGAATTTTAAAATTTTGGTGATATTTCTAGAGTGTAGTCCATATTCTTAAAAAAAATTGTTCCATATTTAAAACATGACCAAATAAATAAATAAAATGTGTATATATATTTTTATTGTTTCTGATACTAAAGCATTTAAATTCCAAATAAGCAAAATTGATTTTTGGGGTACTTTAACAGAAGGAAAAAACCAAAACCATTGAGTTGCTTATTTGTGCAATTAAAGATTTTGGTGTTGTATGACACTATATATAGCTGTTTGAGGTAACTTTCCAGTTGGATAAAATGTCGCTTCAAGAAAAGAAAAAGTTGTCCCTACGATTCTGTCAGTCACTATCCTTCAGTTCCACCTCTGTAATGTCCCCCGTCACTGACTTGGCTGTGAACTTGGGCGAACTTTCGACAAGCAGGTATGGAAGACTTCATTCTGAGAATTCTGTAACTGTAAATTTATTATGTAACAGTTGTTGTTGTTATTATAATGAAAATATTTTAAGTTTCATCAACAAATTTTTCTACTTCTGTCATTCGAAACATGTTTTAATAGTACTTGTTTTCTACTTAAAATTTATATCACAGTAACAAGCCAATAAAACTAAATGACATTTCACTTTAAAATTCCAAGTTGTGATTAGTTTTTAAATCTGTAACATTTTATTATGAATACAAGACTAAAAGCATTAAAGCCACGTAGTTTTTAACTGTTAAAGGTAGAAGTATGTGAAGAACATCTTTCTAAAAGTTTTATAACATGAAGATATTGTACCATAATAGCTTTGTTAATGTCCACTTCTTTGCTTGGAGCTCAGACTTGAGATGTGCCACTTTCCAAGCACTTACTCTTCCAACTGAGTTAAGGGATTAATGTTGTATTTATTAATAAAGCAATGTTTTAGCAGTTCAAACCACTACACTGAATACAGAATAGTTTTAAAGATAGTATTTCATAAGTTTAATTATAAGCCCCCCCCTTTTTTTTTTGTTTTGCTTAAGTCTTTTTAACATTGTCTCTTGGTTTTGCACTTTTAATGGAATTGGGAAATCTAAACTAAAACTTCAGGAACTAGAATACTTAATATTGTATTTCTATACATGTAGCCACAACTTGAATATTCCAGGTAATCAAACTTCTAACATTTGATAGGATTACAAATTGCTGTTACTTAAGACTTACGAAAGACACTAACTTCCAGCTTACTCATGTTTGATGTGTATGTAGTGCATTGTTTATTTGTAAGCCTAATTATTTTTATTTCTAGTTGGGTATTAATAGCTTACATTTTTGCTGTTAACTGTAACTTTAAAACTACTGTTAAACAATTAAAATAAGTTTGGAATAATGAAGTTAGTTTTTTGACAGAAGTTTCAGGGGGGGATGATTTTTTTATTTTTAGTGGTGCTTCCACACCAAAAAGACGATTAGATGAAATTGGGGACACACCAGACAGAATAATTTTGGGATCAGTTTTGACTAAAACAGGTAAGGGCGACGTGCATGTCTTTCAGTTTTTTGTGTGGTATAAATACTATTGATATACATTTCATTTTGTAACTTTAGTTGTATGCGTATTATGTATTTTTAAATTAGTTAAACTGGTTAAGTTAAGTGTTTTTGTTTCGTACCTTTTAAATACCAATAACGTTTCCAAAGTCTATATATGTTACCATATAGATAAATAATAGAGCGAAATAGTGGACTCTGTTAGTCGTACATAACTGCACAATGGTATTAACTTTTATGTTCAAGGTTAGAAGTTATTACAAAACGTGAATGTTTCGGAACTTTCGACTTCGTTTTAACCTTATCTTTAGCAAGGGTGAAAATAACGCAAATGTATAAGGTTGACGTGCCACAGAAAATCTATTCTTCGTATGGTAACTAGAGGACTGTCCAATGAGAGGGTGGGAATCGGTTGGTGGAATGTTCTTTGTACGTTCAAAACCTGATGACCTTGGTGGGGGCATCGTCAGTTTCTCTTCGAATCATTGACCCCCATACGTGATCTTGCCCAGAGCACCTCTGGTGGTGTTACAAGTACATCAGTTTTACAGACCCAAGAGAATAAGATAGAGTTTGGAAACAGGAAACACTAGAGGGCATTACGTCGTACAACGTTGGTTTTTATTAAGGCGTATAATAAGCCACACAGACTGTAAACAAAAGTATTGTTGTTGTCAAAAGAAGTCCAGTTTATTAGTAAAGACAAAAGAAAATTGTTACTTTATACACAAAAAAAAAGTCTTTTGGACATCGTATGAATATCACAATTAAACAAACATTCGAACACTGCCTTCAGAAACGAAATTCATTTTGTTAAAGACAATTTCTCGCGAGCAAATAAAGACGAGTGACGCGCGCGGTTTGAAGCGTGCCGCGTGTTCAACAGCTAGCCTCACTTGTTCAAATCTCCCGCTTTTCACGCCCTAACCGTCACGTCCTTAGCTAGCCACCTGTCCCTTCAACGGTATGCTTGCATTTTTTACCTTATGAAGTATAAGGTTACACTAAGACCCAACTCTGGTAAGGAAGGCAGTGATTTTGTGCTTACCGAAGCTGATCGAGCTGCCACTCTGTTTTAGGCCCCTAATATTCTTTTTCCTGTTAAATTCTAACAGACCGTCGCGTGGTTTTACCTTAGAAGCTTCACGGTGCTTTTTACGCCACCTACAATTTTAACAACATACATTTGCAGTACCTCCTTTACCTATATATAAAAAAAAAAAACACTAAAAACTGTAATACTTAAAGCGTGAATGAAATTTGTGATGAAGGAACCCACTTGAAGTAAAAATGTATTTTAAAGACGGCTGGTTTTAAGGCGTGCGACTTGTAATCTGAGGGTCGCGGGTTCGCATCCCCGTCGCGCCAAATATGCTCGCTCTTTCAGCCGTGTGGACGTTATAATGGTACAGTTCATCCAACTATTCGTTGGTAAGAGTAGCCCAAGAGTTAGCGGTGGGTGGTGATGACTAACTGCCTTCCTTCTAGTCTTACACTGTTAAATTAGGGACGGCTTTGCACAGATAGCCCTCGAGTAGCTTTGTGCGAAATTCAAAAACAAACAACGCCACCCGCTAGTACAGCGGTATATCTCCGGATTTACAACACTAAAATCAGGGGTTCAAATCCCCTCGGTGGGCTCAGCAGATAGCCCATGTTGCTTTGCTATAAGAAAACACACAAACAAACAAAAGACGGCTGGTATGTATATTAAAACTTTAAAGTACAGAACAACCAAAATTAAACCAATATAAAGGAACACCTTTATACCTATATTAATTAATAACCTAACATCTAACTGTAACGACCCCTGCAATCTCGTATTCGTTCACACACTCGTCCCTAAGGCATGTATATGTCCAGCAACGGTCAGTTGCAAACTCTTAACTAGAAGATGATCTCAGAAGGTACTTTTAAAATAGTTTCTACCCGTCTTTAGAAAAGATTTCTGAATGGGTGAAAGTAAACCTAATCATTCTTGTATTTACCGATGCTGTCTTTCGGTGACAAGGTACTAGAAAGTGTCTTAACTTTGAAAATACTTGGTTCAGATATCAGAGGAGCGAATGCCCATACGTTATTCCTGAACTTTCATCCTAAAATAAGTTCTCACATAATCCGTGTTATTTTAGTAAGAAAACAGGAAGTGGGTCTACATTCTGTGTCAGTTTGTGCTGTCCCAAATGTATCTCCGCCTCAGTTTCCAAAGGAAGATATAAATAAAACTTTCAGAAACGTTGAGAGAACGTCAGTCGTCGAAACGAAAACAAAACATTTTGGGTATGATATTAACAACTTACTAACTGTGTGTAAAAACACTGTACTTTGTGGAATACTAATGCCCTGTTTAGCATTAAGGGGGTAGAATTCTACGTTGGTATTTGGTGATTTTTAAAAATATTTCCTTAGTACTCTCATATATACATTTTCTAAAGTTTGCTGGGGTATGGCACGAGTTAATTTCAGCAAAGTTACCCAGTTTTAACAAAATATTTGAACTGTATCTGTAAAGTAGAAAAGTTATTGGAATATATTACATACTGTTTACAGAGGTCATCCGTATGTATCTTAACCTCATGTAACTAGATATGGCTCATTTCGACATTTTCATAATTGCCTCCATCTGTCTGTTTCGGGAAACAAGCTGTAAAACATGGATGTTTTGCTAGATGAATCCTAAAAGGTCTAATTCGAATGGATAAATAATCGACAGCCATTTTGTTTTTCTCTAGACGATTGCACAACAAAGTGATTAGTTATTTTACTGGAACTTTAGGCAAAGTAGACGTTGTAGGTTTGAGAATCTTAATGTACTACAACTGCGTAGCACGGTAACCTTTGCATCAGACGAATGGTTTGTGTTGTATGGTTCAGAACAGTGGAAGCGGGAGGCCCATGCTCCAATTTATAACAGTACCTTTTTAAGCATGAAATTGCAGTGTTTCTTGCTAATTATCTCGCAATTGTATCGTGTAAAAGTATGTAATGGGTACATTTTTGGTCTTTGAATCAATAATAAACAAAATAAATAAATAAAACCGAAATTAAGAGTAACAAACTTTATTCTTACCATCAAAGTTCATATGTCATGCTGTGCTGTAGCCTACAAAATGCACAATTATTTTCGGCATTTTACTGACGTCATGACAGAACAAACCGCAACGTTACGCATCCCTTATGTGACGCCATTTTTGTCTATTTGCTGACAGCACACTACTGGACAGTGGTGCGAGTGGTTAAAGCAGATAACCCCGCTTTTAGGGAAATTATCTCCCACATTGCTAGGTATTCGGCCTTTTCTTATTCCCCTTAAAATTAAAGGAAAGCTTAGTTTCGTGCTTGATAATGGATAAGATCTCGCGTGGAAAGTGATTTATTCCGTACATTTATGACGATTTGAGACATTTACAAATAATTATATTTATAACCTTGTTGGGGGAGGTGCACCTGTGAACAAAGATAAAGGAAATAAAAACCTTTACACACCAAGCCAACCGAGACTTGTTCTCTAGTTGCATAGAGGCCCGGCCGTTGGCACTTCTGTTTCCTGCCGATCATTTCGACCAAAGAAACGTGAATATTTTTAACTTCCTGTCTTTATAAAAGAACGAGAGAAACCAAGTATCTAGAACAAACTCTTCTGGCACTCTGCCAACTTCGATCAGAACTTTGCAGGAGAGGTCAGAGAGGGGTCTTAAGTTACTTCTAATAAGTAACACCATGAATTTTATTTCTTAGCATTCGTCGACTCGCCAACGCCAGTAGATTCGCCGATGTTACAAGAAAGGTAAGTCAAATCCAATATTCTAATAGATTCGGACTTTTCCACTAATTAAGTTCCGTTATGAAAATTTTGTAAAGTTGAGTAAATTAACATTTTCCATTCATTATTCAGAAAAAAACAGAAAATCATTCATAATTATTTTGAAGTACAGGATAAAATTATTCTTAATGTATAATTCAACGTTTTTTTTTAGGTTTTGAACACGGAACTTATTTCACTTAATCCAGAAAATGTGTTGTGTATTTTAATTAACTGGATATTTCGGATAAACACACAAACTTGGTGTTCAACTTGAGAGAATTTAAGTATCTTTCAAACAAACCAGTTTTTTTACAGGTGTATTAATTCCAGATGGTACTAAGTGTGTATTGTCACTAGATCTATGTGGACAAATGACGTTCATTTCTTGTTTTATTGAACGTCTGGCGATTCAAAATATTTTTGCTCGAAGTCACAAGGTCAACTGTACAGCACTAACGTGGTAAGGTAGAAGTGATGGTCGATTTTTCCAGCAGGAAGTGTGTTTCAAACATATTCTATTGTTGCTCATCAAGTCAATTGCATTATCTTGGAACTGACGTGTCACGTGACCGTGAATGTGCACAAGACCTAAGAATATTTAAACTTGGTTTTGAAGAAATGTGCGACTAAAACTTGTAATTTGTCAAGTGTCCTTTGCTGACTACTTGGGAGGCCTTCTGCTCCCACGAACACTGTCCTCACCTCACTACATCTAAACAGCAGCAAGGACACAAGGCTGTTATTGTAAGATATATTTATCATTAGATGGGCAGTAGACTCGCATTAACTGGAGTAACTAAAACCGTTCCAGAATATTAAAGTTACTAATAGAAATCCAATTCATCACAAAGACAAGCATTAATGTACAACTATAGAAATGGCATATTTTCTGGTCATCAAAACATTGTATTACTGTACACATGGTATATACGGTCTTTATGTAACATTGCAATGCTTAAATATGCAACGAAAATAAGTGGATTTTCACTGCTTTCCTAGTTAAATTCTTTCTTTTTTCTAGGAATGCATTTCATTACGTTAAGGGTAACACTAGTTTTATGGTGGAACTGGAATAAGTTAATAGTTATATGAACTCGCCAATACTCGCACAATAGAATGGTTGCTAGACACCCACATAATGTTTTGTACTTTTCTTTCCAAGTGCCGAGTCTCGGGGCTTCTGACGCTAAAATTCGGATTTCGTTTGTGTACGAATGCGTTATTTCTGATAAGTTTCCGCTGTAAGCTGAGCAATTTCGAAACCGAAAGATGGACATTTTTCTTCATATCCACTTTTCGCTCGATTATAGGTTGTTTTTTTATCAAAGACAAATTGAACTTGCATCTTTTTCTGACGTCATAAATAAGTGTCCGCTTATATTCCAGCACGTGCAAAAAAGTGTTTTATAACATTAAATCGTAGCGTTGATCATATTTCTTTTGTATGGCTCGCATTGAGTTAGGGGCGTTCTAAGTAACACCCCCTTCACAAAAAAGTGCTTACATATTCAGAAAAATCTGCTAGTCAAACGAGTAAGTGAGGAATTTCATTGGTACAAATATAGGGTAATAAAAGGTGGGTAGGGTGGTTAGTTTGTATATTAACAAGTTCATAAAGATACACCTATTATAGGAGGACCTTCAGATAATTTAGGTATGGAGTATAGACGATAGTGTAATCGTTATCTATTAAGAAAACAAAACAAAAGCACGATCAAAACATTTTGTACAGAAGAACTGGACTGTTTGCCAACTGACTTGAGCCCTTTTATTACGTGTTTGAGAATGGTTGAAAGAATTCCTAGCGTAAATGTTATCACACATTAATTACTTTCAGTCGGTCGTTTGCGGGTTCGGGGATATTTTATCACGCGATCATTTTGTGCAAGAGCAGGAAGACGCCATTTTGTGTCATGCTAGTTCGTGTATTTTACTATATAAAAGTGATTAACTATATGTTTGGTCTTTGTTTTTTGTTTTTTTTTAATTTCGCACACAGCTACACGAGGGCTGTCTCCGCTAGTCGTCCCTAATTTAGCAGTGTAGAAGAAAGGTAGCCATTCAACACCACCCACCGTCAACTCTTGGGCTACTCTTTTACCAATGAATAATGAGATTGATTGTAACATTATAACGTCCCCACGGCTGAAAGGGCGAGCATGTTTGGTGGGATGGGAAATCGAACCCGCGACCCTAAGATTACGAGTTGAGTGCCTTAACCAGCTGGTCATGCCGAGTCTTATGTGTTTGTGTGTGGTATAGCATTGATCAACCACAGATGGTTCTACTTTTTTGTTTAAATTCTTTTGTTTATGAATTGAAAGACAGAGTACTTAATTAGTTAAATGAGTCAATTAATACTTCTCACAAAACGGTATCCAATTAGCATCTAATGAAATCGTTAAGGATGTAATAAAGAAGGGAACATCATGTAACGTTGTAATTTATACAATTTCTTTACTTCCTGTGTAATGGTAATCACGTTTTGTAATTCATTATAACCAGACATCATTTTGTTAGTTCTTTTCCTGGTAACTACAAACAAAGCAGAATAATCTTAACTATCAAAACAGCTGTTGATAACGAAGATATGACTTTGTAGGGTTATGATTCACTTGCCCCTTCACCTTTCACCGGGAGACTGATGTGTTACTTCAAAACGTGGGCGAAACTGAAAGTCTAAACGATTACACATCTTTGTTATTTTTAGTGTTCGAACAGTAGTATTTTCGATGTTTTATTCCCAAATTCGCAGTGTACGAGTAGGTTTGATTCTCGGTTGTTGAATTGTGTATATATACACACACACTTCACCATTACCATTGGAGACCACGTGTGGCAAAATACGTGGGTAGCAGTAGGGGGTAGTGGAATTCGGTATTGATAAGTTATCCCACTTTATTTTTAAGCATTTCGCATACAAAAACGTAACAAAATATTCTACGTAGATAGAAATTACTGAGAAGTATCGCGCTCGGTGATTAGATTTTAGTGAAGTGGCCCAGCATGGCCTAGCGCGTAAGGCGTGCGACTCGTAATCCGAGGGTCGCGGGTTCGCGCCCGCGTCGCGCTAAACATGCTCGCCCTTCCAGCCGTGGGGGTGTATAATGTGACGGTCAATCCCACTATTCGTTGGTAAAGAGTAGCCCAAGAGTTGGCGGTGGGTGGTGATGACTAGCTGCCTTCCCTCTAGTCTTACACTGCTAAATTAGGGACGGCTAGCACAGATAGCCCTCGAGTAGCTTTGTGCGAAATTTCCAAACAAACAATTAGTGAAGTGAACGGGGAGAATATGAAGTTGGGTTAGTTTGGGACATTAATTTGTGGGGGGAAGGGCGTTACTTCAAATCCTACCTGTACCCTCCGCCAGCGCCAGTCGTGGAACAGTTTTACAATGAAAATATTTCTTTTTAAGAGACTAAAACTTTTGATCTTTAAACCAGTGGGAGTGAATGGTCTTAAGTAATAGTAAACGTCAACTCCCTTTGGTCATCTTTAACTTGTACTGGCCAGTTCCTCTAAAATGACCCACATTATGATTTGTGCCCCGGTGTTGGATGTTTTTATTATGGCAAAGATTATCTTTTTCTCTTCCATGAATTTATATTTTCATCTAAGGTTTGGATATGCTGTGTACGGTTCCCGCAGTCCTTCCTTCTGATATATCATTTTTTGTAACTTGTAGTTTTTCTAGACTTTACACGGACAAACACGTGTATTCACATATCTTTCAAACAATTGATTTCGTTAGTTGTTAATAAACGATTGAGTCGAGTATAAAACAATAACGAATTTAATATTGCAATGTTTTTATCGATGCAGGTTATGAACTTACTTTCATCACTGGTGGGTCTAACCAGTTTCTACGTCATTCGTAATTTGAATCGTGGGTCTGTTTGTAAACGTATATATCGCTGTGTTTTATAGCTCCACGACTTTTACGATAGTTTGCCTTTCTTGTGGTGTCTTGTACGTAGAAACTTAGGGGACGTTCTTGATGTGTGGTGTTTATGGTTTGCGAAAAGTTTGATTTAAAAAAACAAACAAACATGAATTACGCTACCGTCTGAGAATGTAGTTGTAGGGATAACTCTGTAGTCTTTGTATGTGGTCATTGACCGTTATACGACGATATGGTGCATCAGAGCAGCTGTTAACTAGGGGAGAGAAGTTGCCATAGTGATGATGTAACAGATGTAGTGTGCACGTGCTCCTGGATGGATCTGTAGCACAAGCTTTCAGAGGATTGTCAGTGAAAACTTGTACATTTTTTTTTTCTTAACTTATTTTAGTCGATGTTTTGTTATTCGATTTTAGAACTGATGAGATAGTGTATTTTGAGAAACACTTTTACTATTCATTCTTTTATCCTTTCATTTAAATATTAATTAGCTGAAACGACTGCCCAGGGTGATGGTTTAAAGTCATGAGGAAGCGAAGCATGAGCATATGTTTTTTATTGTTCAGCAATATCTAATATCATGCCACTCGCAGGGTGGTTCTGGTAATTTAATTTTTACAAATATTTATTTCAGACTTGGAAGAGGTAAGTTTGAGGTTCTGGTAAGAATATCCACGTGCTCTTTTAATTATTATTATTATTATTATTATTGGACATCCACCTTGAGGTCGCTTATCGTAAAACGTGAATTAACGGGAAGAAAAACTTGTCCCCCCCCCCTTCGTGCTAAAAACTGAGCTTCAATACCCGTGGTGGGCATAGCATAGGTAGTCCATTGTGTAACTTTGTGCTTAACTGCAAACATCATATTACTTGTTACGAATATTTATATAATCTTTAGCAAAATTTCGAGCGTGGCTTAGTTTCCTAGCGTGCCCAGACGGTAAATACGAGGCTTCATTGTTCGCAACCTGTTATTGCAAAGATGTGCTTCGCTCTTTGGGGCCTTGAGAACGTTATAAGAGTAAAGTTCAAAACTCTTCAACCAGTCCGACTAGAGAAGCCTATGAGTTGGCGTTGGGTTTCGTTGGCTAGTTGTCTTTAGTACGTTGGTTCAAGTTTAGGGCCAAGTGTGTAGCTTATAGCAGCCAAAGTTTAGTCATAATGAACGTGAAGTAATGATTACAGAATACCAGTTGTTGTATCTGGATTAAGCTGCTAGTCTCAGAGTTGGCTCTTCGAACTTGTGGGATGGAATCCAGAAAATGGCAGTTTCATTCTGCGGGTAATTTTAGTGACGTACCAGTCCGCGTGGCTGGCATCACGTAACGGTTTAGCTGACGCACCCATAGTTTGTTGTTAAAAGAATCCAGTGGCCATGTTGTCAGATTCCTGTACGAAACAATGGCTTCGTTATCGGCATTTACTTGGTTATTTCTGTGCTGGGTTGTAAATCTTTTCCCCTTCCTTTAACTCTAGCCCTTGCTTTTATCAAAATACACGAATATAAGTATTGTAGGTAAAGTACATCAATCAATACGTTAGCTCTTAGCTTTAAACGGCAGCTGCTTTTAATCCGTTATGATTACTGTTTTATGTTCAGGGTGGACTGAGTCAGTCGTGTTTAGAATTATTTTTTGTGCCCTTGTGATAGCAGCCCTTTCATAATCAGGCGTGTTTTTAACGACGAGACCTTAATCAGGTGTATTTCAGATGTAAGGCCCTTCATTAATCAATGTTTTAAGGTCCTGCTATGATATATATTTCAACTTAAAACAGTTACGTTCTTGAACCGTATAAAATGTAAATGAAAGAACGTTCAGTCGAGTGCATTTTCCGAAATGCTAGTCTTGAATCATTTTTCTAAAGCGGATACATTTTAAAAACAAATTATGATTTTTCGTGATGAGGAGAAACCCACTTGCAGTAAAAATGTATCTCAGAACGGATGGTATGGGTATTAACACGATTACTAATAAAGCAGAGAACGTTTAAACCGTGTTTATTAGTAAAAGTATAAATACACATACCAGCCGTCCTGAGACATAGATTCAGTTATGATTTTTATATTTGTTTACTACACCCTTGTATTCACGCTACTAGTTGTATGTAAATCTTTGACACCCAGTACTATTCGCAGTAATACTTTGTTTCTGTATGACCTAGTGATCCGGGTACTTGCAATCTATAGGGTATAAAGTTAGAATCCCGTCACCCAACATGCTCACCTTTTCAGCTTTGGAGGGCGTTATAATGTTACGCTTAATCTTACTATTCGATGATAGAGTAGCCCAAGAGTTGACGGTGTTTGTTGATTAGCAGTCTTTTCTCTCCTGTCATTTCTAAATTATGGACAGCGAGCGTAGATAACTCGCGAATAGCTTTACGCGAAATTGAAACAAAAATATACTTATCAGTTTATCGTAAATGAACCCCCACCACAGACATTGAAACGTGTATTTTCAATTTGACTGTTTTGTTTGAAACGATAATTGTTGGGTTTACAGTACTGGTCTTGTATAAACGTTTCGCATACGTTGTGTCCATTTTATACACTTTATAAGAGAGTTGGTAATATCGAATATGATATTACGTTTGCAAGAACAATGTTTGTGTATTTCCATGGTAGTAATTTGTTAATCAGCTAGTTGCAATAAATAAAACTATTCGCTCTTTCTTAAAAAAAAATATCGGTATACCTCTACTAGCCAATCGGAAATTATCGGTATACCTCTACTAGCCAATCGGAAATTATCGGTATACCTCTACTAGCCAATCGGAAATTGCGTTTACCAGAGCCCTTTTCATGTCCTACCTTGTTTACTTTTGTTTAAGTATTAGAACGCATCACTGTTTTTTCTGGCAATTTAATATTATATTAGTGACTTTGCGCAATTAAACACCATTTTTTAAGCTAGATTCTCACGTTTCGTGTTTATCAGTTTAGACCAAATTTGAAGGAACTTCGAACTCGCCATTTCGGTAAGCAATGGGAACTCATCTTGGCGCATGTAATATAACCATGAACATCGAACATAAAAACAAAAGGCGTATTAACCCATTTTTTGTAATTTATTAAAGCATTAGCCTACATAATGTAGTAATGACACCCACAAAATAATTAGGGTTACACTGTTCCCTAAGTGTTTACCTAGTATTAAGATAGATCATTGTAACAGTAAAGTTCAGCGTCATATATATGAAAACCAGTTATTTAACTTGCATATATATCCGTACTTACGAACATTTGGAAAAAAAAAACATTTTTAAGTAAACTCTTAATTTGAATTTTACGTTGTTAGCAACAGTATAATATTTTTGGTAAAAGACTTAAGTTTTTGTGTATAGAGCTTCGTTTCTATCGGGTTTTATCTTGACCGTAGAAGTTATTTTTTTTTATCTTTCGTTCGGTCAGCGGTAAGCATATGGACTTACCACGTTAAAATCCAGGGTTTGATTCACCGCTCTGGATAGAGCACGAGCCTGTTGAAACATCAGTCAACTTAATTAGCACTGATCGATTTTTTTTTTTAATACGTCAGTTTATAAGTACGTACTTACGAGTGTGTGGGAGTGTTATGTTCGTATCCTTGTTTACGTCCGCGTGTTTGTGAAATAGCGAACAAAGTTATGTTTCTTTTTAAATCTCTATCTTACCATTTTAAGTTTCATGTGAACATTATGAACAAAGACACGTCCGTTATGGTGTATTTTACCCCATCTGCTCTACCCTACTGCCTGTTAATAACCAAGTCGTGGACTTTTGACCCCTGTGCTGTCAGATATGAAATAATGTCCGTGAGCAGGCTGGGGTCGACTCTAGTCTCAGTGAGGGGAAGATGAAGGTCGATGATCATTTCGAAAGGCGGGGAGGGGTGGAAGACGGTTTGTTATTATATGTGGGAGACATTTCGTTTTTGTGTTGAATTCTGTCCACGTCTCACGCCCAATTGTCGCTCTGAAATTAACTCTTGTGTTTAACCGAACACAAGTAACTAATAGTACGTATGTTGTTCATAGACACGAAACAATGAACAATATAATCATGTTCATGGAACGTTATCAGTTTTACAATTTTTGTTCTCTTGAAATGAACTATAGTTGAAGTTATCACACACACACACACACACACACACACACACACTAAATATATTACAGTAGTATTATCGTGGTCTCTTCCATAAATAATTATTAAAAACAGTTCTCGTTAATAATGTTGATAATATGTCGCCCACTGTCTTCTTCGATTTTGTTTGTTTTAGGTATTTTTGTAAAACCGTCCTCAGTTGCAAAAGCTGTCTAGCCCAAATTCTCAAATGGCTCAGCGGTTGATCCGAAGGCTTATAACGTTAAAACCCTACAATCTCTTGATGGGCACAGCACGGATGACCCATTGTGTAGTTTGTTTTGAGCTTAAACAAACAAAATGAGCAGTGTGGTTGGATAACATGGTACAGTTTGTCTTCCTGTGCCTTATAAAGCGAAGGTCATTTGTTATCTGTCAGGAAATACTTTACTATAATCACTGTTTGTGAAAAACAATATTTTTAACCTTTGCATTGTTGAAGGCACATTGTAAAAGTTCACGCGTATTTTCGTGTAGTCCTATCAAATTATCCGTAGTAAGACCAAAGATTTACTAGAGTAAATCTACACTTCGGATTCTGTGTTGATATTTTTATTATTAGTACCACGTGTAAATTCGTTATTTACAAGTTTTGTCATAAGCTGGTTTTGCCCCATCAGTCACGCTTATTAAGTTTTATTTTACCATTCAAGTTTTCCCAAAATTTAATATGCTGAGTTTTCAATTGCTCGAAATTCAAAATATACCACGTGTCTTCAAATAACAATGCAACTAAGATTTGGAAGTTCGTGATGATAGCAAAACGTAAGGTTTATTGTTAACGATGTACTACTTTGTTCGAAACTATATTAGTTCACACTGTTGGTGAAAGTTATCGTGTTCGAACCATGCGTAGTTTTACACGAGATGATAAACATTTTTAATATATTCAAGTTTAAATGATATCTATTTTCAATGTGTTCAAAGCCTGGCTATTAAGTGATAAAAACGTCTCTCTGAAGCTGGAATAATAGCACATCTTATCACGTGGTGTGTAATGTATGAAGACAGTTGATTAGTTACAAAAGGGCTTTATTGCAGGAACTGTACATGATTTTAGTAAGCGTGCATTATGTTCTACAACAACGAATCCATGTAGTAAAGAAATGCTATGTATCGACGTAAGTATAATTTGGGACTTAGTTTTTCCAGACAAAAAATAAAAATCACTTTATTCCTTGTTTTTATTTTAGCAGAAAGATTAAAAACTAAATATTATTTGAAGATGATTATTAGAAAATGTACGGGAGTGTCTCCAACCAACCTGAACAGGAGAAGGAATATTGACCATAATTCCAAGTGTACTATATGCATCTACACAAAGTAATCAAGGTTTAGTAAAACGTACAAAATTGTTATACATGGAAGATTGTGCATATTAAAATGTATTTGTACTACAGAAATGAATTCATAATGTCAGTATGTCTTGGACAGTGCCAAGTCAGAGTGCATGGAGATACACATGTGAAGAGAAAAAATATTTTTGCATGTTACACACATTGTGTAATCTCTGAAATGCATGCCTGTAGTTTTTCCAGTATCCCTGTGCACTGTATATGGTATTTATTTTCCTTAGTTATGAACTGTTCATAAATCAGTACTGTAGGGTAAAATAAATAGTTAATAGCTATGACATCATGTACATAATACCATGGTCAATGGTACTGTTTAAAAGGTTGTGACCTGCACACTTAGTACCAACCATGGATGTAGGGGGCTAAGAAAAATATATTATTAAATGTTTCTATAATGTTATACGAATTTTGTAAGTTTTTCCCTCCCAGATTGGACAGTAGTACATTCATGAACTTACAATGCAAAAATTCTGGGTTGATTTCTCTGTGGTGGGTAAAATGCAGATAACTTATGTAGCTTTGCATTAAAAATATAAAATTAGAGAAAACAAAATTCATTTATTGAAGACAGATACTGCTATGGAATTGCCAGAGTATTAATGGGGTAACATGAATAAAAGACAACTTTTATTAAATGTTTTCACTGGTATTGTTTAGTTGTCCTCTTGATAGTGATTATCCCTTGTGTTCTGTGCAAGGTTTATTTGAAGTGTATTGTATTAATGTATTCATATAATTAGTTTAGTTACTCCCACCTATTAAGTAGGATAAATACTGTCCAGCAACCTTGGGAAACTTTTAGTGCAAGCTATATGAAATATAAATTCTGTTAAATGTGCCTTAAAAATCCACACCAATAGCATGACTTGAAATCCATCCAGACTAGTTTCATCATTCCATCAGAAACTAGAGGGATAAGATGTTATAAACTTGTAGAGTACATTTTTTTTTTTTTTATCAATTAAAAATATTTGTGTTGGACTTTTGGAGGAAAGGAATGATCTTACTTCTGGTCTTATTGTTTTCAAGAGTTCTCCGTGATGTAAATGGTGGAAGACATAGACAACTGAGAAGAATAAAATCCCATCCTGTAAGTTTGCATCCAAAATTTTCTTTTCAATGAATTATCTAAGCCTTTTTTTTTTCTTTTGCTTATACATGTGTTGTTCATGAGAGAAACAATTAAACTTGTTTTTCTTCTAGTTGTTCTTGATACCATTAAAGCACTAAAAGATATTTCTTTAAATGTCCAAGCCAACTTTTGTTCAAGTACAAAGGTTTTGCAGGCAGATTGAATATATTCTCATAAATCATGATTTATTAAACAAAAATCAATGTCATAATAAATTATTCATGTTGAATTTTACCTGGATGCAAAAATGAGAAGTGTTTTCCACATACATGTTGATTTGGTAATTTAAATTGCAGGTGCATTTTATAGCAAACTATATTTTAACAAAAGGAATGTTATTGTTAATATTCTGCTCTAAACAAACTTTTATTTCAGCTTCAAAGACTGCCGTTTGCCAAAGAAAACATTCCCAGTAACGAGTCGAGATCAGAAAACCTTCCCATTTCTAGTCCTAACAAATCTGGGTTGTGCAAGTTCCTAGCCATTGGAGATGTTGCCAGTGATACTGATTCACAAGACAGTGGCTACTGTGATTCGCAAGGTGTTAAAGTACGTACTGGACACATGTTGATAGATTCATAAATGCAGATAATTTATGTAGCTTTGCATTAAAAATATAAAATTAGAGAAAAAATTTTTAATGTAATTTTTACATTGAAAATGTAACACTAAGAATGTTATTACGAGTAATGTAAAAATGAGAATAATTAGTTTTGATTTTAATGCATTCTTTTGTCAAAAGGTTTTATAGGGAAGAAAATAAGAAACTGAGTTCCTAGATTCTTCCTTTATCTATTTGTTTTTCTTTGGGTGTTAATACTCCATTCATTAATGAAGATCTCTTTGTTTGTTTTTAGTCTTGTCCATTGATTAAACATTTACATATTTAAATTTGGTTTTAATACACCTGAACCTATGTGTGTTCTTGTCTCATTAGGATTAGAAATGTAAATATGCATTCACATATTGGATGAAAATTAATCACCTACCAAGTATAACTTGGTAATCTTTTCATCTCGTATGTTTCAGTTTGATAGAAAAGTACATATATTAGGTTTTACTGGTAACTTAATCTCATAGTAAGGCAAGGAACCATAGATTTTTTACGTAACATTGGACATTGGCTTTTTTGTTTTAAATCAGCGTCAATTATTTTCTTAGCATTTACTACATGGAATGTGTTTTTTAAATTTTGTCTAATACAGTGATTAAACTTTTAATTTTATTAGAAGTGGATGAACATAATTTCATTAATGTTTGTTCTTTAAGTTTTGTGCTTAAATTTTGACAGTTTTACATTCAATTATTATCAATAATTACTGTGCATGTTACATTCTGAAGAAACGTTTCTCACACACACAAAAAGGCTTAGTTTATAAATTAGGAACTGGTATTATTTGTTAGCTAACAGTTCATGAGTTTCTGACAGTTAAAATGTATCCACAAAGAAGTCGCATGATCTTCTAGATGTGCTTCCTAGTTACTTTTACAGTTTATTTCTTTGTCAATTCATATTAAAAGAACTTAAGAGTGAAAATAAAACATTATATTCAGTGCTAGTAAGGCCTCACTCTCAAAACCAGATTGTTTTGCAATTTGGATATAGTAGTAGTAGTTGAAGCATTATTTTTATCAACAACTTAAACTATTTTTGTGTGAACTAGATTAAGCTGGCGAACTGTAATTATTATTAATTACATGTTCATGTAAGTCTTTACACATCAAAATTACATTTGATTTTTGCTAACTAGTGATCAGTGCAGAATATTAATAATTTCTTTAAATATTTACATAGGTTGAATGGAGTCCTCTCAGATCTATGACCTCTCGGAGTTCATCAGTTTCTTGTACAAGGGAATCGGTTAACACAGATGATGATGATGAACTCATGAATCTTTTAGAAGTAGATGACAAGTTTGTAAGCATTTCAGTTTTTATCTGTTACTATGGTAAATTCATTAACACTGTTGAACAATGTTATTTTACACTTAATGTTTCATAGCTATCAAACATTTGAATTGTTTTGTTCATTTAATACAAAAAACCCAAACAAAACAGACCTGATATTTTACTGCAAGAAAAACCCAAAAGGTTCATTGAAGCATTTTAAAATTCTACCATTTTTTTAGCTTCAGATGTATAGTTTTAATTATTACTACGGGCTTGGTCTTGTGGTTAGGAGTGACAACCCTCAATCTGCAGATCACAGGATTGAAATCATTTTAGCTTTAGAAGGCAAAATGTAACAACCAGTGTACCATTCACTGGTTATAGAGCAGTTCCAAAATTGGCAATGGTTGTTGCCTTTTGATTGGCTTCCTTCTGGTCAGCAGTTTCTAGTTAGAGACAGCAACAGATAGTCTTGGTAGTTCTGCCAGAAAATAAAAAATGAACAAAGATGTTACTAGTCTTGATTGAAAATAACACATACAGTATATACACAGACATTTCAAATGATCATACTCAGTTGATTATCAAATAATACCAGATGTTATGCTGAGCTTAGAGCTTAACAAGCCACAAGTTCAGTGGAGGCTGACATAATCATAAGCCATCGTGATATTTCTAAGTTTTGCCCCTACCATCATTGTTTATTTGTCTATTTTTTGTATTTTTTTCTTTGTTAGCTGTTTGGGAAATTCAGTAACTTTACAAAAAGAGGTCTTGTTATGATATTCTCTTAACAAAAATTGTGCATTCAGCTAACAGCCACAAAGGTTAGAACTTATGCATCACCTTGTATTTGCCAGTATGTAGCTCTGTGTGAGAAGGTGACAATGAACCAGTCAATATATTACAAGGTGGAGGTATGTATTACTGGTAGAATCTATGTTCATGATTCTGTTTTGTTTTGTTTTTTTTTGTACAGAATGAAGAAACACTTTTACCCAGCAGTATGACTGGATTGCTAACAGCTCCTTTAGGATGTGATGTACTCCAGAAGGATGCCTCTTATCAACCTTTAACCTGCCAGAACAATGATAATGACAGAAAACTCAAACCAGCTATAAGAAGGTGTTTGTCTATGACCACTGAAGGAAAGAGTGAAATGGTATGTATTGCCTGATTTTTTTTTTTATTGCATCATCATCTTTTAGATATTGAAATATCTGTGGTAACTAACTTGATAACAGGTTCAATCAACCTTTCTAAAAGATTTATTACTGTTTTTCTATTGTCCTCCCTGTGACTTTAAATTGACATAGACAGCTTTAAAAGTAAAAAGCCATTCCAACAGGACATTACAAATGACAGTGTATCTACAAATATCTCTTGGTCTGTAAATGGAAAAAATTTCCACTTTTGGTGAAATGATCAATTTTATTTCTTTTTAAAGTAGTGCAGGTGCCATTTGATGCTGTGCCAACTGAGAAATAATTATTTTTTAGACTTGCTAACCATCATTGTATTTAGTTATGTAGTTAGTTTTGTGTAAGATGTTTTAAATGGTTTTCAGTGGTCAGGGAAACTTGTTTTTCATTTAGGTTATAATGAACTTTGTTTGGATACAAGGTGATATACTTGTGATATTTAAATTAGGTGGTTAAAGAACTTGACTTGTAATCTGAGGGTTGCAGGTTTGAATCCCCTTCATACCAAACGTGCTTGCACTTTCAGCCATGGGGGGATTAAAATGTGAAGATCAATCCCACTATTCATTGGTAAAATAGTCCAAGAGTTTGGTGGGTGGTAATGACTGGCTGCCTTCCCTCAAGTCTTACATTGCTAAATTAGAGACAGCTTGTGCAGATAGCCCTCAAGTAGCTTTGTGCAAAGTTACAAAACAAATCGTATATAAATTATTGCTTTAGTATGTCTGAAGACTACAGGCTAGATCAGTTGAATAAAAACCCTAAAATTTGGGACTTGATTCTTAATGGTAGACATAACATCCTATTGTTTGGTTTTGCCATGAAACATTAATTATTGTTCAGATAATAATGTAGCATATAATTAACAAAAATGCAGGTGTGCAATGGCTGTCTTAATTTTTACTTGTTCAACAGTAATTCCTGTACACTGAATCTGAAAATATCTGTCACTCGAGATATTTCACAAAACATACTTACTTTCACGTAAGTGAACCATTTTCATTAAAATCGGTTCACATGTTGTTATGTTTAAATTGTTGAGAACCATTTGCTATGGATTTCTTAAAACCAATCATGATGTTCATTGTGTTAAACAAAATAATAATTTGATCTAAATAACTTTTTATTCTTCTCAATTTGTAAAAAATCCTTATGTGATAGAAACATTTTTTTGAAATTTCCACAGCTGAAATTACAGAAAATATGCTATTAAAATCAAACAACTTAAAATCAATATTCTAATACCAAGTAGTTGTGTGTATTAACCATGAGGAAGCCACAAGGTATTGTATAAATGCATCTAAAGAAAGCAACCTTGTACTCTTGACTAGAATAAGACTGACTGGTATATTTTAAGTTATAGCTTAAGAAATACAATGTTGTAACTAATTTTTAAAGTTAATATTAATTGATAACTTTAATAATTAGATTAGCCAATTTTTTTTTTTTTTTTTTGTATAGCCTGACCATTCAACATTTACTGGAAGTACGAACGTGGCAGAGTGTCCCTCAAATTTATCAATACCAGAAACTACTGAGCCAGCAAATGAGGAGAATTATAGTACTGTATCTTTTATTGACATTGATCCTGATACAAATAACAATAATAGATGTAAAGAGAACACTGCTCCTTATGACAGTTGCCTACCTACATCCAGCCAAGGGGTTTTTTTAAAGGATCTAAAGTCAGCTTTTAAGAGACCAGAACCACCTAAACATGTTTCAAGTCCAATTCAAAATAAAAGAAGGAAAAGCTTAGGATTTCATGCAAAGCCCAGAAATGACTCTGAGGTATGAACTACTTATCAGCTGTTGTTATTGTACACTTCTATATCTGATGAAATGTAATGATGCTTTTGATCTACATATCTTCTGCTTTTATCATAAATGTGCTGAAGGAATCAGTATAATCTTAGTTAATAGAGGTTTTTGAGGTTTATCACTATTGTTATTGTAACAAGTTCTCACTACTGATAATTCTTTTATTTTTAACCCCACCCCTTTTTTTTAGATCTCCAGATTTTCAAACCTTTCATTGTGTGTAACAATTATAGTAATAAGACTACTGATAAATGTGTAAAGAGCTCTGTTCAGTAATCCAGTTTTGAATCAAATTGTTTAGACTCAATTTTTTAGTGAATGATATAACGAAAAACTGGAAAAAAAATAATTTTACAATGATTAATAAATTTGTTTGCATCTGTGTGCATATTCATAATATAACCAGATGACCTAGGTGGACCAATTTTGAAGAAATTTGGTCAGGTTCTCTTGTTTAAATTGGTTTGTAATGTGACAAACATTATAATCTTAACAGCCTCTTTAATTTTAATATCTGTCATGGACAATGGCAAGGATAGTGGTAGCAACACGTGAAACTAATACCAATTGAAATTGACATTTGTTGTGCTTAATAGAGCTACCTTTGCATTTTGTGTACTTCTGAAACTAATACCAATTGAACATTATTTTTAAGCCCAGCATGGTCTGATGGGGGAGGAAAAGAAATTGTGCTACCAAATATTCAATTTAAAAATAAATCCATTATAAACTGTAATGTACATAAGATATGATAAAGTAAATGTTTCCAAACTTTTTTAAGACTTTGGGAATATTTAGTAAGGGGAACTGTTTAAACTAGATTTTCATAAGTAATAAATTTACTTAAGAGCTTTTTGTTTGTTTTCCTTCCAGATATTTAGAAACATAAAGAAAATTTAGTTCTCTTAATCAATTGCTATTAAGAAAAGGATTCAAAAACAACTTATTTTCATGTTTAAATTGTTGTATTGTATTGTGTTAAAAACCATTTGTAATTGCTTTACTTGACATACATGATAGGAAATTTGCTTACACTAAGTTTATGCTGTCTTGCCTTACATAAAATACTGAAAGGATGAGAGAAGTTTTATGTTAATTTTTGCATGATATTTAGTGTTTCAGAACTGGGAATATTGCATATTAATAAACATATAACCTAGATTAAATCACGGGTAATTTTAAACTTTTAAAAAAGTCTTCACTTGAAATGTAGTCTTGGATATCTTCTATGTCTAACTAGTTACTAACTGTAAATAATATTTCCACATTTAACAGCCCAAAGAATGTATAAAACAAGATGTGTAAAGTTTGTATTTAATTTTTAAAGAACCTGGGTTTAGATCTAATAAACTGAAAAGTAAAATTAATTAAATCTTTGGAAAAAATGCTAAGAATTACTATTATGACTTTATAGCATGTTATTGGTTTACTTTGGTTAATTCTGTTGAAAGGTAATATTGTTTTTTACTGAAATATTGATTGCCTTTAAAACTTTCCAAAAGTTAAGATTTAGTTGGTTATACACCTGATTTAATTTTTATTGTAGGTGTCGTAACCCAAGAAAGAATGTGGTTGGATGTAGTGCCTGATTTAATTTTTATTGTAGGTGTTGTAACCCAAGAAAGAATGTGGTTGGATGTAGTGCCTGATTTAATTTTTATTGTAGGTGTTGCAACCCAAGAAAACTCCTTTACATCGTTCCCACTCAGAAACTGAAGCAAGTATTATGAAGGCATTACAAAGATGTAAGAAATGTTTAACTTGTTTGGTAGTAGTGTAGTGGTAGTACTTTTTTGTGTGGAGTTGTACATTATTACTCTGACAGATTATATATAATTAATAAAATCTTAGACTTGCTGCTCATAGTTTTTAAATTTATCATAGCACCTGCTCAGTGAGTATGGATAGTTTCAAGTCTAGCTTAATCTTAACTGTTGTTTTTTGCCCCACTCACTTGCTCACTCCCAAAATAAAAGCAGTTGGAAAACTTGTATCGTGAATTCAACCATGAAGTTTTGTAACAAATTAACCCGGACATGGTTTATCAGATGGTAATAAGTGGATTAAGAGTTTTGAAGATAGAATGCATACCTTTAGCCTTACAAGTTTCCTCTAATAAACCAGTCTAATGGGGAGTAAGCTAGGCTTAAGGCATTCATAACCTTGTCTAAGAACTTCAGACCTGTCTAAGCTACAGCAACTTGGTTTCTTTTAAAATAATTTTGATTATAGATGATATATGTGAATAAATGGTGATGTCAAACTAAGATATTTTTGACTTTATTAATGTATAAATTTTCTGAAAAATTTTAATTAATAAAGAGGGAAGGGGGCATTGTAATGATTTTGTAAAGATTGATAAGACCTGCTGGGTGTTAAAATTGTCAATATAATTTCTTTCATTAAGCTTCAAGCATTACTTTTTGTCATTCAGTTAGCACTTTTAGTGTTTGAGCTGAAACATATTGTGTTCCTTACCATTCTGATATCTAACGCTGTACAGATTATGCGATATATTTGTAAGTAATAATTTTTCTGAATATAGTGTAACATTCCTTATGTTTTTAACTGGTTTAGCTGTTCAAGAGCCAGATTTGATTGGAGATTTTTCAAAGGTAAGAAGTGGTTACTATGTAAATAAACTGTGTAAATGTAGTTCTTTTTTTGTTGTTTGTTTTATTAAGGCTTAAAGAAAGCATACATTTGCAAGCTTTTAGTCTATTAACAATTGCTAAATGTAAGGTTACACAAAAATCGTTGGCTTAATGTTAAATGTTAAAAAAAACAAAAACACAACTCGGTTAACTTTTGTATATCTCTATCTAAAATGTTGGAGGTAATTATTGAAACAGTGAAGGGAAAGGAATATATAAGGCAAATACTAAAGGAATACCATCCCTTTTATTGTGTGTAAATTAGATCCACCAGAGCATAATTACTTGTGGATAATTTAAATGTGATTCGTTCATCTAACAACTAAGTGTCACACCAGTAGTCAATGAAAGTACAGTCATACTATGCCTATTAGTAGCTGTGTAGTCCATATATGGCTTCCCAAACTAAAATATATTTTGGCTGATTAAGGATAGCCGACGTAGAAATATAGGAGCAACATTGTTTCTTTAGGAGGTATGTTAACTAATACTGAATTGGCTACTTGAAGCTGTCATTGTTAACAGTAGAAGTGATTAAACTAGAACTCAATATTTTTACTGAAAGTAAGGAGGATTTGGTTAATACAAGGTGTGAATATTACCTTGAACATTTGAAATACACCTTACCCCAAAGTGATCTAAATGAATGTGTAATTGCTTAAAATTCTGCTAAGTAGAGGTAGCAAAACATAATAATCCATTTTTGAATTTTTTACCAACAATCCACAATAGTTTTTTCTTAATGGTACAGAGGAGAATAGTATTGCTTTTGATGTACAAGACAGTGGATGATCAGTACAAGTGTGAGACTCTTGACCATTGGCATCAGTGGCCTTCATAAAAGTGATGGCAATATACAGGCATATTCTAGTCCATGAAGCTACTTCCTCACAGGCCATTGGGAAAAGTTTCTTTTTTTCAGTAAGACTGATCTAAAAATACAGAAAGGGTGAAATGAGGCATTGATGGTAACCAGACTTTTGGAAAACTTAACCTATAGCTTGTTGTAGAGTAGTCCCAGTAGGAACACCCTTTAGGCTGTGTAAGTTCAAAAGATGATCAAACAATTTGGCTGAACTGTGAAGACTTGGAGAAATATTTCATCATATATAAATCTTAAACTTCCAGCAGTAAGAACTTGTGAATCTGAGGGCTGATGAACAACATACTAAATACATTGCACAATGTGTTTACCTCTTTATTATATTGTTTTGTTAATAAAATCACCTCGTGAATCTGAGGGCTGGTGTACAATATACTAAATACATTGTACAATGTGTCTATTATATTTTGTTAATAACATCACCATCTTGCAGTGACTGCTTGTTTCTTGTACGTGTATTGGTGATGTATTTTGTTCTGTTTCAGTACTGTATACAAGTATAAATAGGTTGGAGTTAGCATTAATGTTGTGACTGTACATTCTTAGAAGAAAATTTAAATGAAGGTTCATTAATTCCTGTACAAATATGGACACATTGAAATTTATATAATTAAATCAGTCAATAGCCACTGTCCTAGAATAGTCCTTCATTCTAAACTGTTTTTCTTCAGATTTTACAAATTTATTCACACAACCATTTGTGGTAAGAAAAAACTCGTGCTAAATGTAAGTAATAATAATTATCTGTTTTTCATATAAATATTCTGTATCCCAAGAAATTAGAAAAAAGTTTTTCCTGGGTTTGTGTTATCAGTAAGCAGTATAATTTCGCTTAACAATAATAAACGTTTTATTCTTTTAGCCATATGTATTACCTCTGATCCAAGGGAAGAATGAAGACCTGAGAAGCATATCCCCTGACACGGTCAGTTTCTTGGCTTTTTGAACTCCATAACAGCAGTAAAAATTGGAGTGTTAAATATTAGCTTACTATAATTGTGAATTTAAAATGAGAGAAGAGGGTTGTTTATTCTTTTCAAAAATTCTATAATTTATCTTTATCTTCATTAGACTTTCTGTTGATTCTGGTTGAACCCTTTTATTCTGTTTACTTTGAATATGGTGATATCATATAACAAATCAACAGTTAGTTGTGGATGGTATTTCACAATTTATTACGTATTGTTTTATTGTTAGTTTACTGAAAGATGTTAGAAAATGGTTGTTGAATAGAATTTGTGTAAATATGTTAGTTTTGGTTTTTGTGTTAAACTCTAAACTTGGTTTTAATTATTGCATTGAAATTAAGTGTAGAATTTCATTAAAAATTTGTTTTTGTGTAAATCCATGGTAGGTTGTAAACCTTCTCAATGGAGAGTACAGTCATGCTATCGATAGTTATGTTATAATAGACTGTCGATATCCTTATGAGTATAATGGAGGACACATTCAAGTAAGTTATTTTGTAATAAATGAATTGTAACTAATTTGGGAATTGTAGAAACTGTAATTTGTAACCTTTTTGTAATAGATGTAGTACAAAATATCCAAGACTATTTTATTTTCTCTACCATTGTTATTACTTTCAGCAATACCTGGCTAACATTATAAAAGTTGCAATGACATTACACACGTGCACTCAATCTACCATATCTAAGAATATAAAACTGGCTTTTACAAAGTGGCCTGTCTTGGCTGTGCTTTAATAGACTGGTGTTTTGTAATATATGGACACATTTCAGTTTTAATACCTTGTATACATGCTATTACCTTTTAAAATAAGTTTTTCAATGTTTTTTCTTAATACAAAGAATATTAAATAATTGTAGAAAATAATTTTCACTTCTAATTATGAACTTTGAACTTGTTTGCCATAGGTTGGAAAGCCTCATAAAGTTCTGCGTGTGGAAAATGTGAAACGGAATAATTTTAAGGTTTTATACATAAATTCTGAAATAATAAATCACTGTATCAATACCACAGAATTCCACTATAATGTATCAAACTTAGTTAACTGTTATATTTGGGTCTAAGAAAAAATGAAAAGTCAAGGATATTTCTTGATAAAACACAGAGGGAAAACTTTGTTTTAAAACACTGTTAAGAAGTGATGGTTTTGTTTTTCCATTTTAGTTTCTATTATAACAAACCATGAAAACTTATTTTTAAAGTGAAACTTTGCACAGTATTACAAATAAGACTTACCATGATTTTTGGATGCAAAAAGACTTGAGCTAGAAATGCATGCTTTATATACAGTTACTATAAATCAATGCAAGCCCAAAAGTAAATGTGGTACTAAGTTTTAGTAACAATGTGCATGTTAGAAAGGAATGTTCAATGAAGTTCTGAATTTATTGTATTTATCTACATGACATGTGGGAAGCTTTTGGTAAAATGTTCAGGTCTGTTGTACACAAAACATTGGACATCTGAATCAATGACACCAGCCTGTCTCAGACTTTGGATAACTTGAAGAGCAAGGTAATTCCATATGATAGGTATATTTGTCCATTGAACAACTTGCATACTGTATAGAAAATCCAAAATGGATATCTTTATTTCATATCCAGTATTTGCTCTTCTATAATGAACTGTTGCTAAATAAGCTTTTTAAGAGTACCATCAGTAGTTGATAATTCACATCAAATACATACCATCTTGTATGGTATTCTGTGAAAAGTTGTGAAATGTGTATTTTGGCCTTCATCCTTGGACTTAGGATTAATTGTTCTTAATGAATTAAGCACAAAGCTACACAATAGGCTATCTGTGCTTACTTCATTAAGAATGAAAACATTTTAAGAATGGTTATCTATCTTAGACTGCAAGTAACATCTACACAAGAGAAGGAATCATGGAAAATTTTTTGTCAAGCAAGAACAAACCAGGAAAGATAATCACTGGCCGCAACATTGTTATCTTCCATTGTGAATTTTCTTCTGAAAGAGCCCCTTTGTTGTAAGTGTATTTATAAGACTAAGTTAAACTATCTTAGAGGTAAACATTGTTATCTTCCATTGTGAATTTTCTTCTGAAAGAGCCCCTTTGTTGTAAGTGTATTTATAAGACTAAGTTAAACTATCTTAGAGGTAAACATTGTTATCTTCCATTGTGAATTTTCTTCTGAAAGAGCCCCTTTGTTGTAAGTGTATTTATAAGACTAAGTTAAACTATCTTAGAGGTAAACATTGTTATCTTCCATTGTGAATTTTCTTCTGAAAGAGCCCCTTTGTTGTAAGTGTATTTATAAGACTAAGTTAAACTATCTTAGAGGTAAACATTGAATTCTTCTTTCACATATGCCTTTAGACTTCTTATTCACATTTCTACCTTTTCTTAAAATATACTGGAAATGTATTGGCAAATTCTTTTCAAACATCACAGAAACAAGGACTTTGTATACAAAATAGTCCTGATCTAGGCAGGGTGTCTAATTGTAAACTTAAGTACAGATTATTTAATCAAATTAATAGTGTATGCATATCACATCCTGTATTTTTTTTTGTCAGAATTTACAAAAACTTCAAAATCGTTCATTGTTTCTATGGAATATATATACATATACACAAAGCTTCAGGATTAAATAGATATTAACCTATTTTTGGTATTTCTTTACTTGTTAGCTCCACTGTAACCACCAGTCATCAGTTTAATGCATGAACAGTTTATAAAAATGTGCTAAAGAATCCATTGTGGTCCATATTGATGTTGGTGGTAGCTCCAGGGTTAAATGACCAACAGTATTTATTATTTTAATTGCAGGTATCGGTTTTTAAGAAACATGGACAGGCAGATGAACAAGGAGAAGTATCCTGATTTGCACTACCCTGAGGTTTATGTTTTAGATGGTGGCTACAAGGCTTTCTATGAAAAATATAAAGTAAGTGGTATTGTTCATTGTCTTTTTGTATTTTACATATTGGTACTACGCCACAGTTCTTCTGACTTCATGAGACACACATTATGAAAAGTTACACTGCTATTTGTCAGGTACTCTTTTCTGTTTCATAATTGCTTTTAAAAAATTGGAATTTTTCAAAAAGTTTTTAAAGATCATATTTAGTGTTTACACTCAATTTGAATGCTAATATAACAATACTACCTCTATAAAGTGCCAGCATAAAAAAAATAACTACACTAAAACAGATTAATATAAATTGTAGTTGAATTTGGTTACTAAAGTTTTCATTTAAAAATAGTCAATCTTATTACACTAATGTTTCTTATCTAAGATGTATACTTTAGCTTGTTCGTAATAAATTATTTTAAACATACATAAGCTAGTATTTTGTTTATAATAATTATTGAATACATAACTTTCCAGAGGATATACTTGCATATGCTACTTGGCTTGGTACAAAAGTAGTATTTGGACAATGTACCCCTGGTTAGTGTGGGAATATTCACCACTAAATTTTGCATAATTGTATACTGTATTGCCATATAAGGTTTGTTTAAATAAATAAATCGGTGTCAGCCACAGCTACCTAATCTGAATTGGAATGTTATGAAGAAAGGTGTTTAGAAACCTTTAATGGAGCAATTATTGACATTGGTAATGTACTGAAAAATTGGATGATCATGGGAAGTGCTATTTTGGAGAATCAACCCAAAGTAATGACCCTTTAGAAGGTGTTGTGACCCAAGACTCTACATTTGGGATTTAAATCAGTCATACAGAACTTTTTAATGATAGTTCAAGACTGCATGTCCAAGGGTCATGCATTTGAAACTGCTTTTGTTTGTCTTGTGGACAAAGACTGTAAACATGAACCCTGCTATTCCTCATCTGTCAGATGAACAAATGAGTGCCTGTGCTATCTAGCAAATATTGTAGTTAGAACTGGACATTGTCCAGTGACTTTCATTTATTTTGAATCACTGGTTAAGTAAGATGTAGACTATTGCTATAATATATACTTAGCAATTGTTTCAGAAGAATAAATTCACAATGTTTCTTCAATTGCCCTGATCCTCTATCTCAATATAGAAGAATAATCAAACATTTTGGAATTGCTACAGCAATTGTGGCTAGACCTTAATTTCACTGTCTGATGTTGTTGTATAAGTTGAGTGGTAGTTGGTTTTGCCCCATGTGTAAAAAGAGATCCCCTTGTGTTGAAAAATAAAGATGGGTGCACAGTTAGAGAGCAGAGTGTGGTGTTATGACACTTAAGGTAATTTAGTAGAGCTACCAATATACAGAAACACCAAATGATGATTAAAAACTAACTTGAGATGTAGGTTTCAGTTTTTCAATGTGGATTTTCAAGTGTTCCATTCAATAGCTCTTTAATTTCACAGTATATAAAGAAATACATTTGAATGAGTTTGATTTGAAAATGGACTACGAAAAAGTCCATCCCAACTTCAAATTAACTTTTCAGAAAAAAAAACTTGTAAGGATAGGGGAGATTATAGTTTGTTCTTTCCTTTTCACACACTGTTGTTATAGCTTGAATGTTTTCACTCTTACTCCAGGAGTATTGTGAACCCAGAGATTACAAACCAATGCTGCACAAGGACCATGAAGAAGATCTTCGCCACTTTCATGCTAAGTCCAAATCTTGGAGTGGAGACTCAAAAGCAAAAGTAGCTGTTCGTCCAGGACTAAAATTTTAACGATTGCCATCACCTAGTGTACATATTTGTGTGTATGAATGTGAGTGCTAGCAAGGCCTTTTATGAGGACAAACTGTTTTGAGTATGGAACCATGCCAAATTGGAGTGCTTAATTACTGTACATAAGTGTTTTTAAACTTGTGTTTATGGGTTGGAGAGAGGCTTGATAGTTCAAGCTGCAGAATTTATCTCTGTACATCTTACCAGTGAGTAGTTGCTCAGTAACTGTTTTTGTTTTTCAGGTATTACAAGAAAATATTTCAGGTATTAAAGTGTTATAAAAAATTCAGTTAGTTGGTTATGTTATTATTTAATATCCAGTGTTTAATGTTTTTAATAGCAAGGTTTAAAACTCGTTCTAGAGTATTGCAGACCAGTAATTAGAAAATTCTGGGAAGGTAAGTCTTTTACTGAACAAGATAGGTAATTAGAATTCTGTTAAATTTAATTGATAGAAAATGACACTGTCATGTACTTCTGAAGATCAAACATTAATGTTTTTATAAACGTACATGCCAAAGTAAATAACTATTAACGATGTCTTAGATTTTTATTGGGTAGAAATGGAAGGTCTGGTTACAAAAGTTTTAAAATTATATACATGGATGTACTAAAAATTGAAGAAATAAAGAATTATATTGCATACAAGTTTCTTCACTCTAGCATGTTAATAGACACTTGTATAAATATACAATATTTATATAAGTAGTTATAAAAATAATGGTTAATGGAAAATTTCTATACCTGGAACTCAATCGTAAGAAAAATCACAATTTATTTTATCACTGTTAAGAACTTGTCCATTGAGATTGAGCAAAGTAAATCACTTCCAAATGTATTCTGTGAGGAAATTTAACTCAAACCAAGAAACTATTGAGATTTCTATTCATAAATGCATACAAGTAATTCTTCTAGCAGAATATGAACTACCCACAGTAAAAGAAACGAAACTCCAACATTTCAGTGTGCAGTTTATTACGAAAAGCCCCACTTCTTCCTCTCCTCAGATCTGAATATTTCTCCTGCTTAATGGCTCAACCTCAATCACTAACATGTATACAACACCAGTAACTCCGTGAAGTAACTTGTTGAATCAAATAGTAATCCTGTAGTTTCAACTTTTTCTTTGCTCTGACAATCTCAAGCCCTTTTTCCAAAGGCTTTATGCAAAGCTGCTATTCAAATGTGAACCTACAGGGGTTTAACCTCCTGTATACAAAAGTTAACTTTTCATTACAATGATTACATATGATAGGAGTAATGAAATGGAGTCCTTGTTTTTAACATACTTGCTATGTTAACCACACTTATAATGCACCCTTGATATTACATCTAGTAGCTTTGTGGAACTATTGTTCCATGGCAACTTAAAACAGAATTCAGGTTATATAATGATCTGACCACTAACCCGCTTCTGTGACTGTCCTTAACTGAAGAATGAGGTATCCACGTATCTTAATTCATACAAGTGATGTGATTCCAGATATTGATTATTTATGTTAATTCCTCACATCTATATAAAGTTTTGTATATTACTATCATTCTAAACAAACGTAGACTTAATCTATATCTAATGAACTGTGCAAAATGTGATATTTTAATAAAACCTGACTAAAGTAACTGTTCACTGTTTTTTTAGCAAACTAATTTGTAGTGCATAGTTGAATCAGGGTAGTAAAACTTTCTTCTAGGGTAAAATGAATTCTACAACTATAATAATTAAATACTTTTACCATTATAGTTGTATATTTAAGTTTCTAGAATGGGTTCCATTTGTATTGAAAAAAAAAACGTTATCCAAAATTTGGATTGCTTACAGAAAGTGACCATATGAACAAATGTTTCAATCGTGACTTCAGTTTCATGCATTTCAAAATATGACAACGAAAGTACATACTTTGAGTTTTACAACCTTGTTTCCCCATGTTAATTTATGTAAAAAAATATTTTGTACATTTCGAGCAGTTAGAGTTGTTTAAAAAAATTATGGAACTGGGAAGGATTAATAAAGCATAATTGCACCCTCTGGGTTCTTATCTGTTGTGGATTTTGGCTGCCTGTGTTCCCACACGTGGTTTTGAGCTAGTTTTATTATAAAAATATTTAAAACGTAGAGGACGAGTGCAACTATGACAAACCAAAAACTAGAGCCGAGGCGAGCCTGGCCTTCAGATGTCCACTTGTCTCCAATCTCCTCTTCTGTCATAACATTCTTCTGTAACTTTACGTAATACTGGACAACCCAACTAAGAACAGCAGCTAAGGAAGCAACAGCTGTGAAAAACATAACATAGGTAATGTTAACAGAAAGTTATTACAGTAATGCCATCAGAACAATATAAACTTTCACATCTTAATCCTCAGACACCATTCTGCTTTCATTATGAGCAGGCTACAAACATTGTAGTCCTGTTAAGTAATGCTTTGCTTGTTACAGCAATCCATGTACAAAATTTACATATAGAATTATCCATGAGATTTTTTTGTCAGTTCTATGGTTGAACTAAGTTAATTCTAAAACTACTTTGCAACAAGTTACATGTAGGTCTATGAATGTATTAGTTGTTGGGTCCCTAATTATACGAATTAAACAAATAATACTACCAACAACTGTTAAGCACAAAGCAACATACTTGGTACAGATAAACAGTCATAGGTACTAAACCCTAACAGCTAATGTTGTAGGCCCTCAGGGCTTATTGGAGGCATGCATTTAATCTTATCTCACTAGCTACTATGGGAGTCTTCTACATATTTCAGTTCAACTTTTCTGTTATATAAAGTTGTTCTTTGCATAATCTAAATTTTAACACTTTGCTATCAAACTGTAAGTTACTTTTCACTCCACTTTATGATATAAACAACTCAATCCACTGGTATTCAGACTTTGGCTTCATGAGTATTGTTCAACAACCTGCTCTCAGGTTATAAAAGGTTTTGTACTAAAATAAGCTTCTGAGAAGTAGAAGGAAAAGTAAACGAGAAACAGAATATTGTTAACTATATTCTCTAAGGACGGGAGTTTCTTCACAAATATAAACTTACAGATTTCAGAATGAGCTGCAAAATTCTTAGAACAAACATCTTTATGGTCCCAACTCCTTGGTGTTGCTCATAAATGAACATTTGAGCATTCTTTACATTTTACAATGTGAAATACGCCTAATAAATGTCTGCTTTGTGCTATCTTCACAGGGAACCACACCCCAGATTTTAGTGTTGTTAATAGGTATGCTTACAAATTACCTATAAGGGGCCCTATACATATTACAAAGTGACAATATACTAATCCCAAAACAGTTATTTAAATACAACTAAAATCACTATTTTCACATAAGTTTATAAATTTGTGATTACAAGTCTAAACTTGACACTGAAAGGTGCTTACCAGTTAAAGCAAGTTTAAAGGTGTTTTTTTGTTTTCAAAATAATCTTACAGATCAAAAATATACATATGTAAATAAATGAATTACAGTAAAATAAATGTATTTATAACAATATAATGCACTCTATGAAAACACATTCACAATTAATCCATCACAATCTAAATGAATTTTCAGTTCCCAGTTAAGGAACCAACAGAGGGTGCTAAAGTGCTATTTTATTTAATCTAAGGAACAAAAATTAACAGTATGAGCCTAAAAATGTGTTTTTTGAACACACACACAATACCCCTCTCCATACCTAAAGATTCCATAAAATTCTTGAAAGTTCAAATGGAAGAAAGAAAGAAAGATAAGTGCAAACATCTGTATTTTTTATTGATATTAAAAATTACAAGTTAGGAGAATAAAACAAGTCTCCTAGATGGCCTCCCTCCACATTTCTGCAGCCTTGCATGATCAGTACTCACCTCTTTAAGCCCCCGTCCCTTACTGTCCACGTCAAAATTTGTTCACATGCCAATGATTTAAAGGCAAGAACCCAATAGGGAAAGCTTTTCATATGTTTGATACAAAAGTAGTTACAGCTAACACAATAAAAAGGTTTTACTAATACCCTAAATGTTTTTAAAGTACCTGGAAAGTACTAATGGTTTATTTGGTGTTTTGCCAATTCTCAGAAGTAGAGCATCTGTCCTTCAAACCACTTTCAATGAAAGTACAATATGCATACAAAAAGTAATATTCTGAAGTTGCTTAGACTTTGGCTACATGCCAAATGTCAAAAAATCGAATACTGTCAACAAAAGAAATTGGCCAAAACTTACTGTGCACCTTTTCTAAAAGATGTGCTCTTAAAACTCACCTCCTATAAGGTTCCTTAGCTTTCCATGTACACTTTTCTAAACAAAATGTATTCTTAAAACTCACCTCCTATAAGGTTCCTTAGCTTTCCATGTACACTTTTCTAAACAAAATGTATTCTTAAAACTCACCTCCTATAAGGTTCCTTAGCTTTCCATGTACACTTTTCTAAACAAAATGTATTCTTAAAACTCACCTCCTATAAGGTTCCTTAGCTTTCCATGTACACTTTTCTAAACAAAATGTATTCTTAAAACTCACCTCCTATAAGGTTCCTTAGCTTTCCATGTACACTTTTCTAATAAAATGTATTCTTAAAACTCACCTCCTATACAATTCCAAAGATAGAGACCCACCATGCCCGTGATTAATTCAACTGGTACAATGACAGTGTTGATAACAGCAAATATAGCTCCAACCAAACCAAATACCATAGACAAGGCCACACAGATGATGGTAAACAACCAGAGCCCAAACACCATCAGTGTAGGGTTCTTTAGAAGCTCTGTTTTGACTATAAAAAAAAAATTAAATAAATTAACCCATGTGCACGGATGGGGTCAAAATGAGCATACTGTGACCTTTTACAAAGTATCAATGAATGTAATATTATGTATTTGGTGTATGAGTTACCAATTTATTCCTTTTACCTTACACTACTGACTTACTTAGTAACAGCTTGTGATGGAGTAAATACCAGATAAAATACATAGAAATACTGAATAAAAACTGTAGACATGTATTTTAGGTCATAAAATGTATGCAAATAAAATATTTAAACAAAAATATTTTTATTTTTGACACAAACACCACCTTGCACACTGACCCACTGGTATCTTGGTCAGACTTACATTGGCAGTTCACAGACGTATAATGGATAAAAACACATTTGTAACACATCCAATTTTTTGTACACATCAGACTTGTATATTTTACTAAAGGCTTGCCACAGTCTGCATAGGGACACTTAATAAAGATGTTCAGAATTACAGCAAACATTCTTTCTCCCACACACTATCACTCCAATGGGTTGACTCCATGTACATTCAGATAAATACAGACAACAGTTCAACAAAATACAAAACATACCAAGTATATCAGGCCTAGCATGGTCAGTCTTGAATCTTTAATAGTTGTCTTTACACAAAACTGTTTTTTTTTTCTTTTTATCAAATACTCCCAACCTTTGAAGACTTACAGTTAATAATATTTATGATAGTATACACTGCTAAAGCCCATTACAGTATAATTTATACTATTATAACAATGACAAGACAAAAATAAAAACATTGGAATAATACAAGTTCAATAATTCCATTCAGTTAAGTTTATGCATCTCGAGTGTCTAATGATCTATAACGTTATCTGAAGTGCATCTGGTTATTCATTTATCAAAACAATCTTGGTATTACACTTCTTGAGATGTCACTTCCTCATAGAGTATGTTACAACACAACTAGGTTGATCTAGCACTAGTGTTTCATTCCAGTGTTCATAAAATCTCCTACTATCCTAGACCATTATTTTGAAATGTCTCTCTTTTGTTATGGATTTTCAGGTGTCACTTGATAAAATCTGATCCACCTTACCAATAGCATTCCATACCCGTTTGACTGGAATTAAGTCCAGTAAACACGAAGGTCACTCCATCTAGATAACCTTTCCAAGAAATATTTTGACCATTCTAGCACTTTAGGTGACACCATCCATTAGGCTGCAGTTAGGGCCAAGTACACAAGAACTTGGTAATACAAAGAATCACAGGATGTGGTTATTATATACTGGGTCACTAACCATACTATTATGTATAGGTTGGTATGCTAACTAAAACATTCATACACCATACTTCAAAGATTACCACACACATGCTGTTTCATGAAAACACAGATTCTCTCCAGACCCTATGACCTTGTTGCAGATTGGTCAATGAACGTGTTGTTGGCACTACTACTACAGGTGGACTGTTTTAGTTTCATGTTAAAAGCAATGGGTGTTTTATTGTTACATCTATTTCTTACCATATATATACTGAAAGAATTATTTATGCTCATTTCAAAATAATCCACGTTAGCATACATTTTATACAATTTGAAAATGAAGCAGAGAATACTTGTCTCTCCAGTAGTTTAAGTATAGTTCTGTTGAATATTTGTATAGATTTACATTAAGTCTGCATAGTTCTAGCAAAGATACTTACAAGGAGATCAGCTACTCAACAACAACAACTGTTAATTTCTTGGGGTATGCATGTACAACCTTTGAGATGCACAGCATGAACCCTCAGATTCACTGTTAATTTGGTAGCTGTTTTTGAAAGAATTGATTCATATTGTTTCAATGGTGTTGTCTTAAAAATAAGTACGATACCTTGTGTTCACGGTTTTAATAGATTTGTTTAGTGCATATTGACCAACACTGTTAAAACAGGAATATTTATATCACAAGTGAGTAGTCTTCAGATTAAAGTAATGAAGAATACCCTTTATTTTAAGGACTAAACTTAACTTCAAATTCAGTATTGTAGCTTACAACTAACCATTATAGTGAGCCAGAACCAACAAATATAAAGTTGTATACTTGTGTTGTGAATGATGGTCTGTCTTTGTCCAGGTGTTTCAGCCAGAACTAAACATTTAGTGGAATCTGATAATCAATTAATTATTAAATACATTCAGCTAACTAGTTATTCTCACGAGACATGGATAACTGAAATGAATAAAAATGGAAACAATAACTTCAATTTTTTTTTTTTTTTATTTGTGACACTGATTAAGCTCAACAATAATAAATTTATCTAAAAGGGAATATTTTAACAAATAAATAAAGTCATTACATCAATTAACTAATTACATCAATTACTGTAATCAACACTTAGAGATAAATTATTAATCAAGTTTTCTAAAGCCTGTCTATGGTTCATCAATAATTTGATCTCTAAGTCACTTCAAAGGGAGAAGACTGTACAAGTATACATTATATGAAGTATGGGCCACTAATCTATCTGATCTTCATAACACTAACTTAAGGATGTGAGTGATATGATATTAAATGTTGTTTCTTGCTGTGTTTTAAACATTTTGCTACAAAAATTCCAGTTAGAGACGTACAAAGCAAACAAATTTTTAGAAGCATAAATAGAATACTAAAGTTTAGTAACAAGTGTGGGAAGCTACTAATTAGAAAACTAATAATAATTGTTTTATTATGAACTCAGTTGGTTTACATGGTTTAAAAATGAGCTTAGGCTTGGCTTACTTGCATTAATACTGATTTCTAAAACAATTTTTGACTCTTTTTACCTGTTTCTATAATTGTCTTTTTTTTCCCACTATCTTTGTTACGTAAATCTGTTCTCCTGTGCCATTACCCCAGACAACACACAAATTATACACAACACAAGAACGTCCCAATCCTTGCCATGAGCTAAGTGAGGCACTCAACTTTAGTTATTATGGATTAGATGGGGGCCATTTTATCACAACCACAGGAGTTGCATTTTTCTTTTGAATATCTAAAATAGGCTCATGTCCAATCTTTGATTTAATGAGAAATAACTTTTATAATAAAACAAGGTTCATTTTAAAATATTTTACTTTCTCACAACATTCAAATAGTGAAAAAGAAAAACTCATTCAAAATTAAAGTGGCCATCTTACCACCACCTTCCCATACAAAAAAGTAACTATTTTACATTTGCCAATTAGAAATAACCCTAATAATAAATGAAAACTTACAACATAATATGGAGTCAGGAAAGCTGAAAACTCAATCTGTTAAACCTGCCTTAAAACTGAAAACTGTTTGTCTAGTAGAACATTACATTTTCATATGATCATATTTTGGAATATTTCATTTTTGACAAATTCTTTGAACAAGTTTCACCCTATATTTTCATGTATATATTATCATAAAAAAAAAAATGTGTCTTTAAAGTTTCTGATGCACTGCACAAGAACAAAGGTTTTTAAGCTAAAACTGCATCTTGGTTTAAGTTTTTTCCTCCTTGCAGACTACCTTGGAACTAAAATCACACCATTCACGATGAATAAAATACACAATGTAATAATGTGCAACCTCAAAATCATGTTTTATTCAAAAATCCTTAGATATTTTCTGCCACATCAAGGTCAGTCACAAACTCTTGTTATGCAGGTCACAAAGTTCAACTTTAAAAGAATCCTCATACCTAACTCTGTCCCACTTTCAAAAAGAGGTCAACCATGCAATGATGTACCTGGAAAATGAACAACTACCCAAAGTAATGACACCTTACAAGAAGAGGTTTACTGTCCAGTAAAACATCTGGATTTTCTACGTGACAGTGACATGAATTGTGAAGAAAACTAAATTAAAATAGGCTTACTTGCACACTACACCAAGGTAATAAACATTATTTTAAAATTTATTACTAAGGTATAATTCACCAATTTCTGAAAGAATATCACACTTATATTTATTGTGACAGATTCATTTTTTCAGTTTTTGTTATTTAGTCATCTTACATTAACAAATTTCAATATGTATTTAATATTATCATCATGTAATTTTAAACACCCTGTGAACATGCAATATGTTTTCACATAATTTACAACATTGTCCAGTACTCAATTTCAAGCAATTTGGTATATCAGAAGTTTTCAGAGGGCCCATAGCTACTACACAGTACCTATCGATTAACTGGGTGGAGATCTGTAATCAGGATTCTAAACATTCTGAGAGACCTTCAGCTGAGATAGTACAAAAACCAACATATAAGACCATAATACTGCACTATATCATGTTTTAAAAGTAAGACTTCAATCTCTTAGTTTTACCATTACACTTTGTCCACTGGATCAGTGATTTTGTTTTTTTCCCAATGTTCATTCTACTGCTAGAAAAACACACTGAATAGATTTACAGGGGGCCATGCAAGTTACTGAGAAATATGAATAATGGAAGCCTATACATACACATACATGCACATAAATAGTTTAAAAAGGCATACTTTGGACACTAAACCTCAAATCATTTTGTCTATCTTAGAAGCCTAATAAAATTTGGCTGCCTGTTCTAGAAAGTAAAAATACCATGGTTATAAATTACAAAAACGTTTAGGCTGTTTACTTAACAAGTACATAAATACCCTTGTACTTCACAATGGCATTAACAGAAACAACAGTTTCCATATCAGTTTGTGAGAGGGGATTGTACTCACTGCATTGTAATGGTGGTTAAATGTTAAAAAATCTAACGCAAGTAAATTTATCTCAAGAGCTGTGTGAAACAAGATATACAATATTCCAAACAAACTACTGATTCTTCATTGTATTCACTGTTAAATAAAAGTAAAAAAACAAATTATTCTATTTTTGTGTGTGTTGGAGAGTGTAACTTTATTCCACAGAAGTCAAAATACTAAAATAAATTTTTCTAGAAGTATTCCAAGTTTCATTTTTCTTATATTATTGCCCTTAATCTCACAATTATTAATAAACAAATACTAGTAATTATAGTGTAAATTCATCTAGTACAGTGTGTGTTCTGTGGAAATTACTAAAATTGACCTGTATAACTTGAGATGAGACATTAATCCACTGAGGGTCAACAGATTAAAAATAAAAAGCCATAATCAAGCAATGTTCACACACAGTTTTTAAAGACATAGAACATAAAATGAGGTTTACATGCATTTTTTTTAATCAGGTTTTGACAGATCAAGAGACAGTAAGCAGCTATTTACAAACTGCCAAGTTCCTAATATTGCTTCTTCCCGTAAAGAAGGTCATACGTGTTGCCATATAACTTATAAGCAGTTTTTCTTTCTCCTTCTGTAGTGGGAAAAATTCTAATCCAATAAACAATTCATTCAGATGATGGAATACCCAGATTAACACTTGGGCATGTGCCCATAAACTCCAAACAAGACAAAACAGATAATGGCCAATGAAACAAAACAACCTGTTTACTATATTTATGAGATAAAGTACAAAGAGAGAACAGCTAAGGTTCAATTACTAATCATTTTCCAATAGCACCCATTTCCATTTTCATATATTTGACTTGCACATCAATCGCATATTATTATATCAATTGGGGGGGGGGCAGATCCCCCTAAATTAGGCTGCTAAAAGTATCTCCTGATACTTTCAATCATTCATTGTACAATCTGCATGTCTAGCCAAGCACCCCAACTCTTTCATACACCAACAAATGAGACAGTACTGTGATACGATTAGTTTTACAGCGAGTAAACATTCCGAGGACACGTAGTATTGTGAACATAGATTTAAGAATGACTGGTCGCCATTTATTGCTTTAAATATTTTAATAACTTGTTGTTGTTGTTGTTGTTGTTTTTTTTAATGGAAGAGAAGCTTCAATATTATTAATGCCCAGGGCCCCAATAATTCTTAATCCAGCCCTGAATTCCTGAAAGATAAAAAAAAGTAAATCCAAAGTTTTTGATAAATCTTTTTTTCTCAAGGTCTTTTATTATTTGTATACTGAAACCTTTGAAGCAACAACAAAAGTAAAGGTTTAGTTTCATAAAATAAATGGAATTTTGCTTATCTTTTTTTAAATCATGAAACAACTATTAAAGATTTATATCTATTACTTTTTAATCTGGGAAAATTTAAGCAAAGTCATTAAACATTAAAATGTATTCTAAATACAGCTGGTATGAGTTTTAAAACTATAAGTAAAGTACAGAATAACGTTTCAACCTTCTTAAGTCATCTGTTAAAATATTAAGAAGCATATGAAGGGGTTGTCCATTCCAAGATGCTGGTTACACTTAATAGAAGAAATATAGGTGATCTGGGTCCCAACCTTATTGTTAGAATAAATAATAAAAAACTGCTTTTTCTCCTCTTTAGTGGTAGAAAACAGATAACTAATCTCCATCTTGAAAATATTTATAATTATTATTAATGTGGTACAACATACCATTCTGAAATTTATTCTAGTACTGCACCAAATGTCTCATGAGTCTTTTTGTTGTGCTATTGGCACCATATTAACTGATTAAAGTAAGACAGCAACTGTTTGTTTTAATATAATTAATACAAACTCTAGTCTCTTCCTTTTTTCATTTATTAACAGAAGTGGTATGTGTGTGAATGTAGTTGTCTTATCACTAATGTTTTAACATTATTAAAAAGGACATGGATAGCCAGGGATTGCCGAAACATAAAATGAGATGAATTCCCCTTATTGAAAAAAAAAATGTTTAGGTTTGTTTCACATGTTTACATACAACCACACAAGGGCTGTCTGCACAAGTCAGTCTTAATTTTGAATTCACAGACTAAAGGGTAAGTCATCTATCTACTCAGCAGCACCCAGTGCCAACTCTATCTAATTGGCTATTTTTGTCTGACCAAATAGGAGAATTTGACCATTGTTCATAAATCAACCTAACCTCTAAATCCAAAGTAAAATATTCCTTTTTTTTTTTTTTTGTAGTAATGAAATGCAAACAATGTACATGGGGATCAACGGTTCAGTGCACTGAATTAAGACCAGCCTAGCTTGGCAAAATTGCCACAAAAATATAGAATAATCAAATACTGGCTTCTGTGTAGCTGTTTAGTCAATTAATTATACATTTCGTTTACTACTAGTATTAATATTATGTGAGTCTTTTAATTTTTAAAGTTCTTTTTAACCAAAAACGACAGTCTGGTTTCTTAATGTTATTATGGTTTAAAGTAAAGTTGAGTAGTTAACACGTATACAATTTTTAAAAGCAACTTATATATTAAAAAAATAATTACTGACTGATTAATTTATTATTTACTATGTTTGAATGAATGAATAAATAAATAAAGTACGTGACTGGATTTTCTTCGAAGTCTAGATACATTTTTTTTTAATTTTATTTCATTAAAACTATTATTATTAGACTTACATTTATTTTAAAACTTATATCTGTGAACTGTAACTAAGTAGTAATACTAATGCTAGCTAAATCTCTCATAATAATTCAGGAAGCTACTAACTCCAAATATGGGATTTTCTTGGTCCTAAGCCATAATCCAATACTTTCTCTCCTTTGAACAAACCAAAGTTAATTGTCCCAACAAATTTTTTATCTTCACCATATGATGAAGTGGAATTTAACTTGATTCCTGTTCGTATTGGTTCTGCTTCAATCCAAGACTGAGTCGCAAAAGATGCTGCTAAAAATGCTAAGCTAATACAACATACAAAGAACGTTAGAAACGTTAGAGCTCTCTTTACTAGATCCATCTTGACTTTACTTTTTCATACATGAAAATTATTAAGTCTGTTATACAGACAGATGTAATAATAAGCAAAGAATGGTTAGCAAATATGAAAAATCACGACACGTATTCACCCGTATCCTTAACGACCTAACCTATCCCAAACCGCACTCGTAACTTCTCGGCCGATTCTAGTACGAAATCATCCGAAAATTTCCGAGCAACCTGAACTGAAGTTGTCATATTCAGCTAATTTTTTATATTGTCATAGAGGTCGCTTTAGTAGCTTAAGAAAAAACAACCAAAAACACCAAAATTAATTAATACATTGAAACTTTGTACCAAGTCACTTGTATTCCAAAAATTTAAACAATTTTCATAAGCAACAGTCATCAGTTTCTAATGACAAAGAAAAGATAGATTTAATTTGAATAATCATGCAATTAAATACAAATACACACTTAAAATCAATTTATAGAATTTGACATTAAAAAAATGTACTTTGCTGTTTTATAACATTTGCAATATTTTTGGAGAAAATAAGATAAAAGTTAAATTTTTATTTTTTAATATTAAATAATAAGCAGCAAAAATTCATTTGAATTTGCAATTTGAAGACAAAAAATTGTGTTTGTTTCAAGAAATAAAATAAAATAAAAAATAAATAAAAATAGCGGTGCACGAGTTGATATGCAATAGTCAGCTTTTTGTCTAAAGCAGATTCACATAAAACTTTAATGCCTGAGCACGTGTATATAAAAATCTTCAAGAAAAAACAAAACATACATTATTTCGAAACTGTTTTTTGGTTGAATTTTGTACAAAGCTGTTGTTGTTGTTTTGAATTAAGCACAAAGCTACTCATTGGGCTATCTGTGCTCCACCCACCACGAGTATCGAAACCCGGTTTTTAACGTTGTAAGTCCGCAGACATACCGCTGAGCCACTGGGGTGCTTATACAAAGCTACACGAAAGCTATCTGCACTAGCCGTCCCTAATTTAGCATTGTAAGACTAGAGAAAAGACAGTTAGTCACCACCACCCACCGCCAGCTCTTGGGCTACTCTTTTACCTACGAATAGTGAGATTAGCCGTAACCTTAAGGCACCCTTACGGCTGAAAGGGCCAGCATGTTTGGTGTGAGGAGGATTTAAATCCACGACCCTCAAATTACAAGTCGAGTGCCATGCCGGGCGTAACTGCAGATATCTGTATAAATATGATTGTATTGTCTGTTGTCTAATGTAATGTCCATGTAACTAATTCGCAAGACTACGATGGATCTTCACAAATTTAGCATGATGGTTTGTTGGATCATGTGGAGACGTATACAAATATTCCGTTTCACATTTTCGTGTTTTACAGTTTTATGGATTTTTTTGTTGACAATTATACATAAGGAAAACAACTTTCCATGTCCTAAGATAACATTTCATTAATAGTGAGGTTACATAACTTCCGTCCGACTGGTACTCCAGCTAGTCAGTAAACATTTTTCCAGTTTTGTTGTTTATACATTTCATTTTATACTTTCAGTACATAATCTAATAACAATATTACGCCCTTGTCCAAATTAATGGAAACAAATGGTCATTTTACAATATTTTCAGCATAAAGGCCGGTGTAGGCTCGCTGGACCCGCTGATTTCCTCAATTAGTCATTTTTTCACACAGACGGCGTCATTAGCTGTGTTTTGCAGTACGGTCGATCTATTTTTGGGATATATGAAGAAATTTTGAGGCATATTACGTCATTCGAAATTGTGTTAGAAGGGCAAGGAGACCAGTCAAAGAACAACTTCTTACCAACTCAATGAAGAAAAAACGGTATCAATGGGGTCTGAAATACAAGAACTGGATGCAAGAATAAAGGAGGAAGGTGTTATTCAGTAACGAGACTCAGTTCTTCGTACAGGATCAAATAAGTCTGCATGTTTGCAGATCTCCAGGTGAGAAACTTCGAGAATCTCACATCAATCAGTTTGTAAAACATCCCTTGAAGATGTTTGGGGGCTTTTTCAGCTACTATGGCGTCGGAGGCTTACATATCGTAGAAGGTATAATGCGAGGATTACAGTACATCGAAGTTTTGCAGAGAAGAGTCGTTCCAGAATTGAAAAAGAGATTTCCAGATAGATCTGGCATTTTCAAGCAAGATCTGGCTCCGTGCCACACATCGAAACTTGTGAAGAATTTTATGACTACAACGCGAATAAAGGTGCTGGACTGGTCTGGAAACTATCCGGATTTAAATCTTATTGAAAATCTTTAGGCGATTTGTAGAGAAAAACTTCGGGGAAAAGATTATACTACGAAAGATAAGCTAATTGAGGCCATAATTGAGATGTGGTACCGCGATCCAAAAATTAGTAAAAATTGCAGTCAACTCGTGGACTCGATACCAAAGCGGATTAATGATCTTCTGAAAAATAAAGGCGGTCATATCATGTATTAATTTATGAGTAATTTTTGGATTCTCAGAAATAAAACGAAAAAAATTGCAAAAATCGTAATTTTCCGTCTTGTTTCAATTTATTTGCACAAGGGTGTAGGTTATACTTCAGTTACTACGTAACATGACACAAAAGCCATTGTTGGAATGTAGTGTTACCAAAACCTTCCGACTGTTGCTAATTTAACTAATTTTTACGAATAATTATTCTATGAACACGCCACGAATTCATTTCATAAATAACATTAATTTTAATGGGCTCCCAAAAGAATTTACCGACGTATGAATGCTAGTTTCTGTCTCGTTATTGTTTAAACTTGATTTCGGAAAATTTATTTATTTCATATAGCTAGCTATAAAATGTAGAGTTGAGGTGAACCGAATTAAAATCAATGTCTGTATATTCTTGTTAAGCCTAAATAAAGATTTCGATTAACAAATTCCTATAGATATATATACATTAACAGGAAATATTTCTCGTACTACTATTCGCCAGAGCGAAACGTTGGCTTAAATAAAAAGTTTTATTTAATTATTATCTGGAAAGTAAACGTCGTTTTTCTTTTCACTAAGTTTATTTCCAAAAATTGAACTTCAGTCTTTTTACCCGTACGCTTAATGCGCTGTTTCGAAGGATTTTCGTTGTTTATTTAATTCAGTGGAGTTGTCAACGTTTCAGAGAATTCCTACGTGTAAATTAGCAAATGACATTTAGTTTTCTGATTATGTAACAAAAAAAAATAAACAAACCTCTACTTTTATATAAAGCTCACTCTGTTGGTGATTAGCTTTCAGATCATGGCTGATTCATACGCAACAACCAAGTGACTTTGTGATAAAATAGGAAGCAAGGAAAAGACTGCGTGTGTAAAACTGGTTTGGCTTAACGTCATAACTTTTTTTTTCTTTGAAAAATACAACTCAAAATAAACAGCAAAGACCGAATAAGCACATAACTAAACAATAAAATAAATTATAAAATTAATCTAGTACTAATTTTATAAGAATGTGATTTAGAACCTTTCCGCAGATATTGGAAGGATTAGAAACATGCTGAAAAAATGATCAAATGTGAACGTGAACATTTTTGTCAGTAATAGTCTTGTGTTTTATTTTGGGGTTTATAACATCACCATGCCAACGTTGGTGTCAGAAACAAAAGAAAGAGAAGAACAAGGGTGCCACAAGAAATAAAAGAAAAGTATGCAGCTGATCAACGATTTATTTCGGAAGAACTTACATTTTTAGTTGGCATGAATTGCATATCGAGTAGTATTTCATTTACCCCTCAACAGATGTCGCTAGAGTTATTAACTAACATGTCTAAATGTTTTGAATTAACCACAAAGTTACACAATAGGATACCTGCGCTCTGTTCACCACGGGTATCGAAACCAGGTTTTTAGCACTGTAAGTCCATATTGGAGGGCTAATACGCAAAATTGTTTTTATATATCAATTCAGTTTTGTTTGGTTTGGTTTGTTTTAAATTTTGCGCAAAGCTACACGAGGGCTATCTGCGCTAACTGTCCTTAATTTTGCATTGTAAGACTAGAGGGAAGGTAACTAGCCATCACCACCACCGCCAACTCTTGGGCTACTCTTTTATTAACGAGTAGTGGGGTTGCCTGTCACATTATAATGTTGCCATGGCTGAAAGGACCAGCATGTTTGGTGTGAAGGGGATTCGAACCCGCGACCCTCAGATTACGAGTCGAGTGCTTTCCATTTTGATCAAAGATGCATCAACATACATATTTATATATAAAAAAATTCACATATGTTAGTTATATTTCTTCTATCACCGTAGAGGTTAGATAAGTCAATGCACACGTACCCCACCTTGTGTTTTGTTTAACAAATGTTTATTATTTCATGTATCATGATATCACTATTCAGCATATCAGGGAAATATACTGAGTTAGAAAATACAAATTCATAAAAATAAATCATGTTTACCTAAAAAAAATAGTTAATTTGTTTTTAAAAACTGTTATGTGTTAAAGTCTGAAAATATAAAGAAATATTCATAACTGTATATTGGTCCGGCATGGCCAGGTGGTTAAGGAGCTCGACTCGTAATCTGAAGATCGGGGGCTCGAGACCCTATCACACCAAACATGTTCGCCCTTTTAGCCGTAAGAGCGTTATAATGTGACGGTCAATCCCACTATTCGTTGGTAAAAGAGTAGCCCAAAAGTTGGCAGTGGGTGGTGATGACTAGCTGCCTTCCCCTAGTCTTACATTGCTAAATTGAGAACGGCTAGCACAGATAGCTCTCGTATAGCTTTGTGCAAAATTCAAAAAACAAACATAACTGTATTGAGGACAACCAAACTATTTTCCGATTTACACAAACATTACATGGCCAAAAGTATGTGGAAACTCCTTTTTAATTAGTGGGCTCGGCTATTTCAGCCACACCAATTGCTAACAGGTGCATAAAATCGAGCATACAGCCATGCAATCTCCATAGATGAACATTGGCAACAGAATGGGCTGTACTGAAGAGCTCAGTGACTTTTAACGTGGCACTGTCATAGGATACCACCTTTCAAACAAGTCAGTTTGTCAAATTTCTTCCCTGCTAGAGCTGCCCCGGTCAACTGTAAGTGCTGTTATTGTGAAGTGGAAACGTCTAGGAGCAACAGCAGCTCAGCCACGAAGCGGTAGGCCACACAAGCTCACAGAAGGGGATCGTAAAATGCTGAAGCGCATAGCGCGTAAAAATTGTCTGTCCACAATTGCGACACTCACTACCGAGTTCCAAACTGCCTCTGAAAGCAACATCAGCACAAGAAATGTTCGTCGGGAGTTTCATAAAATGGGTTTCCATGGCCGAGCAGCCGCACACGGACTTAAGATCACCATGCGCAAATCCAAGGGTTGGCTAGAGTGGTGTAAAGCACACCGCCATTGGACTCTGGAGCAGAGGAAACATGTTTTCTGAACTGATGAACGATGCTTCACTACCTAGAAGTCTGATGGACGAATCTAGGTTTGGCAGATGGCAGGATAATGCTATCTGCCTGAATGTATAGTGCCAACTGTAAAGTTTTGTGAACGAGGAATAATGGTCTGGGGTTGTTTTTCATGGTTTGGACTAGGCTCTTTAGTTCCAGTGAAGGAAAATCTTAATGCTACAGCATATAATAACATTCTAGAGAAATATATTTCCACCTTTGTGGCAACAGTTTGGGAAAAGCCCTTTTGTGTTTAAGCATGAAAATGCCCCCGTGTACAAAGCGAGGTCCATAAAGACATGGTTTGACGAGGTTGGTGTGGATGAACTTGATTGGTCTGCATAGAGCCCTTACCTCAACCCCATCGAGTACCTTTGGGATGAATTGGAACGCCGACTGCGAGCCAGGCCTTCTCTCCCGATATCAGTGCCCGACCTCACTAATGCTCTTGTGGCTGAATAGAAACGAATCCCCACAGCCATGCTCCAAAATCTAGTGAAAAGCTTTCCCAGAAGAGTGGAGACTGTTATAGCAGCAAAGAGAGGACCAACTTCATGTTAATGCCCATGAATTTGGAATGAAATGTTCAACAAATAGGTGTCCACATACTTTTGGCCCTGTAGTGTATCTGTTACATTTCTAACTACGTTGAGGGTGGTTAAAATAAAAGGATCTTATTCTGTTATTCATAAAATTTAAAAAAATATTCTAGTTTCAGTTGTTGACTATTACAACTGTGATTATTTTTTCTTTGACTACTGTTGCAGGTAGGTGTATATTCTTTCTATGAAATCCATTAGTTATATGTAGTTTTTGAAAACAAAAATGAATCGACAAAAAGTTTGAGGAAACATTTTTTATGTTATTTCATTCATTAGTATTTTAAAGAGGTGAATCCTACTTTATATAAACAGTTTAAACCCACCTTTCTCCGGTGACTCAGCGATAAATCTGGAACCTTAAAATGCGAAAAATTGGGTTTTCACACTGCTTGTTGGCAGAGCACAGACAGTCCGTTGTGACGATTTGTAATTAATATCACACAAACGAGCAAAATGAAAAAAAAAATATATACGTGTTAATAAAGCAGTGTGCCCATGATGTTATCGGTGCCATTTGTAAGACATATATAAACACGAAAACACATTAATAAACGGGCCCGGCATAGTAAGCCGAGGGTAACGGGTTCAAATTCCCATCACATAAAACATATCCGGCATAGCCAAGTGATAAAAGCGCTTGACTCGTATGCCAAGGGTTGCGGCTTCGAATCCCCGTCACACCAAACATGTTCGCTTTTTCATCTGTGTTGAGCATTATAATGTGATAGTTCCTCTTACTAGTCGTTGGTAAAAGAGTAGCCCAAGACTTGACGGTGGGTGGTGATGATTATCTGCCCTCTTCCAAGTTTTATACTGCTAAATTAGGGACGGCTAGCGCAGATAACGCCTGTGTAGCTTTGCGCGAAATTAAAAAACAAACATTAGAAAATGGTAAATTAACTTTTTTTCAATGTAAATAAATTTTCGATAATTATACAAAAGTTTCGCATCATTTGTTTAGCTAATATCGTGTATTTTTTTAAGCTTCATAATATTTCGTAACCTAAATTAGCCTACGGTTTAAAAGTAAAACTGAGAGCTCAAATTAAGTGCAAAGCGAACAATAAATCTACCTTAGTTTTAAAAGTTCAGAGCAGTTCAACAGTTGTTTCATTCCCGCTGGGACAGCGGTAAGTCTACGGATTTACAACACTAAAATCAGGGGTTAGATTACATGGAATTAGGAATATCCTATAACCATTTAGTGAAAATATTTTTTAACTAAATGCCTTTTATAAGTTGGCGAAGTTTGATCGCAATTATTTTCAAGTGCCATAAGACTTTGGCATCAGGTCTATTATATTTTTCACGCAACATTCTTTATTTAATCTATTAGGTTTTTTCATGAAATATTAAACTTCTAATAAGTCAGTTTTAGTGTTGAAACAGCGCTTGAGTGTGTGTGTGTTTTCTCACGAAAAAAATTTCGTTTTCTCTTTTTAAAAAATTAACAACAGGGAGCTCAGTGGAATGGGCTAAAATTGAAGTGTTTATTTGCTAAATTTCACACAAAGTTTCACGAAGGCTATCTGCGCTCGCCGACCCTCATTTTGCAGTGAAAGACTAGAGGAAAGGCAACTAGTCATCACCAACCGCCACTAACTCTTATGCTACTTTTTTACCAACGAATAGTGGTATTGACCTTCACCTTATAACGCCTGTGGTTGAAAGAGCAAGCATATTTTGGTGTGACGGAGATTCGGACCCACGATCCTCGGACTACGAGTCGAGTGCCTTAACCACCTGGCCATACTGGGCTAACCGAAGTGGAATTGTAAATTGAATTTATACAAAAACTGAATCTAAGTTCGTGGTTCTTCACACAAACTGGAACTTAAGAAAGGTACCCATTAGGGATTAATCTTAGAATTCTGAAAACAGGATTGAAATCACGATAAGAACATAATCACTGTTTTATCACAACTGAAAAGATATCTATTTATTTTTCAGAAATGAGATGTTTTATCACAAGGTTTCTTAACCAGTTTCATACTAAATCAAAGTTGATCTATTTACTTCTTGTTTTTGAAAAGAAACCAGTTTTGGGCCTAACTCACAGGCAGGCTGGTTGATTAAAGGTTAACCATTCTATACAAATTTATTAGCAAAATGCACAAAGCCCTCCTTAAAATTGTATATTATTTCTTTATTTCTTACAGTTCAAGTCAATACATGCACTGTTTTCTTTAGGCAGTTTCTATTGAAATGGAATCTTAAGGAAATTATGTATAGGTTTTATTGAACCTGCGTTATTCAAACTTTTCTACACCAAGGACAGACTCGCTGTCTCTGTAAACTAACTAAAATGTAAGCACAACGAAAATCATGACGATTTACACATGAATGGTTCGTGAGATTTTGGTATGAGTTTACTTTCATGAAATCCCACGGACTTAAAAGATGGTTTTTCGAACCGTCACCAGTTCACAAACCTCACAACCTGTGTTGAGAAATACTGTTATAGTAGGCCTATGTCAGTAAAAAAATGATGTTAAGCTAAAACCTTAAGAAATCTATAAGTATTATCATTTTAAATTACCGTCTCAAAAATTTACGTACAAGTTTTATAAGAGAACGAGGCAATAGAACGTAAATTTAAATTACAATCTTAAGACTATGATGTATACGTCCATATAAGTTCCAAGATAAAATAAAATGTCACTTACATTACAATCTTAAGAAAATTACGTGTAGTCACTCAGTAAATCTCAGAGCGAACAAAAATGCCAACAAAAACAGGTATATGTTCATGTATTACACCCTGCTGTTGACTTTTAACTTCTGAACTAAACCAACTCAGATCAAAGTGTCAGTGAGGCTTAAGGTTAAATATAAAAAAAAAAATCTGAACACTTTATTTGTTATTTAATAAAGAAAAGAATGAAAATTTGTCGAGTAGTAAGGGCATTTTAAAGTCTTTCTTTTTTCAATTCCTTTTTTAGTAACATCGATTAAAAACTACTACATTAGACTAATCAAAATAACGTTCCAACTGTTCCAACATTTTGAAAAAGTGGCGGGACTGGTTAATAGCGAAGATGGAAAAAAAACTTTTACAACTATTAGAAGTATTAGAACAAAAGCCCATTAAAAGCCATTGTTGAATGGTTGACGAAAATCATAAAATTTAACTAAAACAAATTTGCCTGTGCCCCAAAATGTACCTAATCTTTACATATTTCTTCAGTCTCGAAGTAATTATTTAATCACCACATTTTTAGTAAAAACTACGCAGAAAAATGTTATTGTGAAGAAAACAACGTGTGCACTCTGAAGGATACTTGTATAATACTTTTGTGCCTTCATGAAGCAGAAAATAATACGGACATGCTGAAACAAAATTTCGATCCTTTCGATTGTAGAAAGGATAAAAGATACTTGGTAGTCATAAGGTGAAATAGATAATATATTTGTCAAAATACCAAACGAATATACATTAATTAACATTTATTTTAGCACTTGAAACATTTTAAACACTGATTCTATAACGTCAGTAATAATAGGCATATTTAATCATTAGGCCTAATAAATAGCCCTTAGCTGAAACACTACTTAATAAATCTTATTTTACTTTTGACTACAGCTCAATGTCATAAAATTTCTGAATTAAACTGTTCAGTTTTGATATGACAGAAATAATAATAAAAAAATTCTAACAAACCAACATAAATATTGAACATAAAATACCACAGTTAGCCTAAGAAAAATTAGGTGATACCTTTGTTGCTAAGCGACGATGTATATTGTTGAGTACTACCAAAAAAGGAGAGTGAAAAAAGTGAATATTAGTAATGAAAAGTTAAAAACCTGAGAGCATTATGTCAAATAACAAACAAAAAAGTCGACGATTTCTGTTAACCATCTCCACATATACGCAGAGAATAAGCTACTGAATTTGTTTTATGCCTGAATTTTTTAGGTCTTGACATAATTCTCTCAGGTTTTTAATTTTTCATCACCAATATTCCAGTTTAAAACTTTAATTTAAAAGACTGGGTATAGTGATTTTTTTTTCCAGTTTATTCAAATATTTCTTTTGATGCGCCCTCTGAAATCCATAATTAGTTACACACCCTTAGTGCTTATATTCTCCGAAGTTAGGCAGGTTTAACCCTCAGCTACCCCCACCCAACCTTTTTAAATAGTTCTGGACACACCATTGTTGTGGTTCCTAGTTTCTGGTTATGGACCAGAGGGAACATCAACGATCAACAGCACCCACTATCAAAGAAGGTTTGCTCTGTTTTGTACCTAATTATTACTCTTGTAACGAAAGACATATTTTATTGGTTGACGGTGTGAAGAAACACCAGTACTAATAGAGAAATTAAGCTGTGTCATCCTCTTCTAATAATTTTAACTGGGGCGTAGCTCTATTACAAAATTTAAATGTCATAAACATGTCAACTGAAACGGCGAGTCTTCTACGTTATGCGTTTGTGTATATTTTGTTTAAATTTATAATCAGGGCTATAGACGTAATGTATACATTTACATTTACGTAATTTACAATTTAGAAATAATTTATCGACACAGACAAACAGAAAAGCATATAAACTAAGAATGAGCTGAACAAAATAGCCGTAAAAAAATCTATTAATTTCGTATACTAGGATTCAAATTGTAAAGCGGGCTTCGATATCCATGTTTCATTTTAGAGTTACTCAAACCTATAGGAGGTTGAGTGAAATCGAGCTAAATGACATAACAAACAAACAAATATGGCCAGGTAGTTAAAGCACTCGGCTCATAATCTGAGGGTTGCAGGTTCGAATCCCCGTCCCACCAAACATGCTCGCCCTTTCAGCTGTGGGGCGTTATATTGTGACAGTCATTTCCACTCGCTATTCGTTGGTAAAGGAGTATCCCAAGAGTTGGCGGTGGGTGGTGATGACTAGTTGCTTTCCCTCTAGTCTTACACTGCTAAATTAGGGACGGCCAGCGTAGATAGCCCTTGTGTGGCTTTTTGCGAAATTGAAAAAACGAACAAACAAAAACACATGAGAATTAAGTTTATTATCATTGACATTTCAATACCGTGTAGAGACAACAGTCTAAAGTCGACAAACTGCCTAGAACAAAGGTGGTTTTTATCAAATAAACCAGGAAAACTCACAGAGATCTGAATTTTAGGATTAGCTAATCCGATTGGAAGCTGTGTAAGATTGCCGAGAGTTATTCCAGGTCCGGAATTATTAAGGTCACCCACCACAGTGGTATGCCAGTGGGCATAGAACGCTAGAAAACAGGTTTTATATTTGTGGTGGGCAGAGCACAGGTAGCCCATTGTATGTAGCTCTGTGCTTAATTACAAATACAAAAAATTATTAAGACTATAAGGTAAACACGTAAACAGAGACTCGGTCTTGGTCGATCCAGTTCTGGTTTTGGTTTAATTTGTTTTGAATTTCGAGCAAAGCTACACGAGGGCTATCTGCGCTAGCCGTTCCTAATTTAGCAGTGTAAGAGTAGAGGGAAGGCAGCTAGTCATCACCACCCACCGCCAACTCCTGGGCAACTCTTTTACCAACGAATAATGGGATAGACCATATCATTATAACTACCCTACGGCTGAAATAGCGAGCATGTTTGGTGTGACGGAGATTCGAACTCGTGACCCTCGGATTACGAATCGAGTGCCTTAACCATCTAGCCATGCCGGGCCTTCCAGGTCTTGGTCCTGACAGACTCGGTCTTGGTCGATTCAGGTTTTGGTTCAGACAGACTTGGTCTCTGAATCAGCACGATTACTGATGTTTGTCTCAAGGTTCCATGATAACATTGAACTAATGAAGGTTAGTTAATTTGTATACACTCATTATCTTGCTCTTCGGGAGGTCCTGTTGAACCAAACTTCCTTAATCTCACCATATAATGATTGGCATTAATATTAATAAGCAACAAATAACGTGCTTATAAGTTTTGAATTTTAATACGAAACATACATTTTTGGTTTAGATTCGACATCAGAAATTATGTCGTGATCATTCCAGGTCTGCATTTACGACGCAGAACCAGGTTAATTTCTTACTCATGACTAGCTTAGCAAGGCAGTTCTCACTTTCGTGACTTTTATGTAGCACTGAATTTTGGCCGATGGTATTAAGCATCCTACCGAACCTCATGAATATTAAGGATGGACAGGATATGACCGGTGTAAATTCGCTTATGCGACCATATGCAATATATTTAGATTGAAAGAGGGTGTTTGTAAGCGTTTATTGATACTCAAGGTTTCTATTTTCTTTCAGGTTTTAAGGTTGCAAAGAGGAACCTACCAACTCCATTGATGTAAAAACAAATACCACGCACCAAAGAGTTACTAACAGTGTAGAAAGTGCAAAACTTTCGCGTGCAAAGTTAACAAAACTGAATACATAATACTTGAAATAACCAGGGTCAAGTGAAGCACAAAGACCACAAAGAAAATATTTACTTAATAATTATTATGTACAGTATTTTTTCTTTTCATTACTTTTCTAGGGCATACTTGTCCTTTCAGCCGTGGAGGCGTTATAAAGCTCGATCAATCCCACCATTCGTTGATAAAAGAGTAGCCCAAGAATTGGTGGGGATGGTGATGACTAGCTGCCTTCCTTTCAGTCTTTCGCCGCTAAATTAGGGACAAACAAGGCACATACCTCTTGTAATTTTGTGCAAAATTCAAAAGAAACTAACCCTTTTTCTAGAGATGGTTCTAAAGTCGTTTCTAATTTCTAATTACTATTCACATAAGAAACATTTTTGTAGAATCGAGAAATTAAAGTAAACGATTGCTGACCCAAATGACATCTTTTGGAAATAATGGATGAAACCTGGAATTGAGCCAAAGAAGGCAATACTCGTGAGTAACAGGATTGATTGCTTCTCTTCTCACGCATTCACAGCTGAAAATGCATAAAAAATGTTTGGTTGTGTAACGATTAAAATCAAATATTTTTTGTTGTTTTTGAATTTTGCGCAAAGCTACATGAGGGCTATCTGCGCTAGCCGTCCCTAATTTAGCAGTGTAAGACTAGAGGGACGGTAGCTAGTCATCACCACCCACCGCCGACTCTTGGTCAATTCTTTTACCAACGAATATTGGGATTGAGCGTCACATTATAACGCCCCAACGACTGAAAGGGCAAGCATGTTTGGTGCGACGGGGATTCGAACCCGCGATCTTCAGATTACGAGTCGAATGCCTTAACCCAACTGGCCATGCCGGGCTCGGAATGAGATCCTTGGATCTACAGTTGGATAAACCAGTCAATAGACCACGTCCATTAGATTTATGCGGGTTATGAATCTTAGCATTTTTTTATAAAGGGATGAAAAGGAACCAGAGATAATAGTTTATCAAAGCGCAATATATCTATGCATACTTTAGCCATGTATGGTTTATGAATATTTAAATGTCGTTGGTGTTAAGTCCACTACACATAAGTCTATACTTTGTAAAGTTTTGGCACCAAGCTACAAAATATTCAATGCCAACTCTTTGACTGCTCTCTGCTAATAAATAGTGGGAATGACTGTAATATTGCAACACTCCTACGACTAAAAGGTTGAGCATGTTGAGTGACAGGATTTGATTCAGTGAGCCACAGATTATAAATGGAGCGCCCTAACTACCAGGTAGTGTTAGATCTATAGACAAAAACATCGATGTGTATATATTTGGTTGGTTCGTAGCGAATTTCTCGAGCATGCGATAGTTTATCTACGTAAGCTAAATACACGTAATATTATTAAGTTTCTTACAAGAGATTTTGTATATTTTTAGTTGAAACATAGATGAAAACTATTTTGTGAAATAGTCGAGAAAATTAAAGTGTTACAACTACAAACAATACCCATGTGTTCTTCTAGAACAGTGGTTCCTAACCAGGGGTGCGAGATAAAATTTGTTTTGGCCACCTTTATTCTTAAATAAATAATTGCTGTGAGGGGTGCGAGAAATATTAAATTTTTTTAGGGGTGCGAGGCATAAAAAACGTTGGAAACCACTGTTCTAGAACGTTTGATATGGTCAATTACCTGCATAAATAACTGAACCTCTACTTATCTCCCAAGCCAATAGATGAGTTTTATCAGCAGACCTACCATTTAGACATGCGAGGAGAATATCAAATTGTCTTCATAACAACAGAAAGGTGTCACCTGGCAGGGTTACCTGTTTTAACCCTCACATCATTATACAATAGAATGTTGTCTCTCTGTCCGTCAGTCAGTCAGTAGACACTAAAACTATGTCATATAAGGGGTGCTTGCCATTGTAATATGTACTGTTATAACATCAGTGTTGTTTGTCAGTCAGTTAGTAGACATTAAAACGATGTCATATAAGGGGAGATTGACATTGCAATTTGCACTGTTGTGACATCAGTAAAACATGTGTATGCCATGAATTACAATAACAATTATATACTATTTTGGCTGAAACATAGCATGACATATAAACTTCAAAAGTAAGAAATAAAAATATTTCTCACTCTTAATATTATTTACTCTTGAAACATAACACTTTGGAGGAGCACTGATGATAGCCCGCAGTGACACAGCGGTGTATCTGCAGATTTATAACATTCATATAATCCGTTGTGTAGCTTTGTGCTTACCTACAAACAAATTATTTTAATAATTTACTTTTCATTACAGCTTATGTTGATAATCCTTTCGTGTTATCATTATTTACTCAAGACATATATTTTTAATTACCCAACGCAAAACTACTACTGCTTTTAGACTAACTTATGAGCTGCAGCTCGAGGATTTCACGTGGCTTGATCATCCTTTGAATTTTACGATTGGTTGTGAATTCCTGGGAATTCTTCGAATTGATTAGAGAAACACTGGATTGAACTTGCGAAACATTTTTTTAAAGCATACTTAATAAATGGGTCGAAACACTCCCTTTCGATATATAGCAAAGATGCTAAACTGTTGGCTTTTTGTTGTTGTTGGAAGCTGCACAAAGAAAGAAACAATAAGAAGTGTCTAGGTGATGATATTTTATGAAGATTTTCCCATGATGCTCTGTTTTCTCCAGTCCGCATGTAAACATTCATTACTTCATTATTCTATCTTCTCCAGTTTTCTAAATAGTGTCAATTTTAGCCAAAACAGTGACTTTTCTGGATGTAATGGTAGTATTAGACTTTTCATTTATTTAAACTGGTTCAGTACATGATGATTTAATAAGACGCACGTTTAAACGTGTTAAGGTATAACTGTACACATTTTAGTTGTTATTAGTTATTTTCTTTGGGCTCTAGTTGTTACGAAAACGATCAGTTAATTTTAGTTTCATATCAGTTAAAAGCGTTATTTACAATAAGTGAGTGAAAGCCATAATTACGTCCCTGGAAATGAGCTAAAAGTTATTCGCGTGAGATTATTTCACACAAGGTAGTTTGGTTTGGTTTGTTTTGAATTTCGCGCAAAGCTACACGAGGGCTATCTGCGCTAGCCGTTCCTAATTTAGCACTGTAAGGCAACTAGTCATCACCACCCACCGCCAACTCTTGAGCCACTCTTTTACCCACGAATAGTGGGATTAACTGGCACATTATAATTCCCCCATGGCTGAAAGGGCGAGCATGTTTGGTGTGATGGGGACTCGAACCTGCGACCCTCAAATTAGGAGTCGAACGTTTTAACCCACCTGGCCATGCCATGCCTAAAATATTTTCTGCAGGGTGTGTTTTCTTATAGTAAAGCCATATCGGGCTGTCTCTTGTGCCTACCGAGGGGAATCGAACTCCTGATTTTAGCGTTGTAAATCCGTAAACATGCCGCTGTGCTAGCGAGGGGGCTTAAAATAAAAGGAACAAGAAAACGCAAAATTAATGCTACCCATAAAGTAGATTTAGTCTTATAATTAATTAGTTTTACAAATGTATTAAAAATGTAAATGAGTCTCGCATTGCGAACAAACTGGTTAACGAAAAGAACTAAGATATTCAAAACGAACTTAGGACAGCCTTTGGCTGATTGAGAATGTTAATATATCTCATACGAAGCTCGACTAAGGTGTGAATCGTATCATATTTTCTCCGTAATGATTATTTTATTGCTAAGTAGGAAGGGATATAAATTATTGCATCCATATAAATTAATCACACAACACAGTGCCTGTGAAGAAAACTAGTCTTACGATAGACGTCAGAAAGGCTACTTTGCGTCAAGAGGTAATTAGGCTTCAGTACAAATGGTCATTTCCAACACAAATTACCAACCCCCTCCCCTTTTCTTTTTTTTTTTTTTTTTGGTTCTCTTTTAAAGAATTTAAGCAGCCATTCGGTTTGAAAGCAACCGACAGCTGGGGACCAGAAATTGAATTTTAACAAGTGACTTTCTTTGACGGTTTCCTTTTTTTTTTTTTTCCTTTTTGTTATTTTTAAATAATGACAGAAAGCAAGCATAATTTTTCCGAGAAATCATTTCTTTAGAATTTTTTTTTTTAAATACTTATCGCATTCGCTTTGCTGGAGCTATTCAAGCCTGGAGCGACAGCGTAAGATATGGCTGCACTGTGTCCTATAAAATAGAGGGAAAACGTACGTTCTATAGAAATGTAAAACTAAGCATGTGTTTTCCTTATAGCAAAGACACATCGGGCTATCTACTGAGCCCACCGAGGGGAATCGAACTCCTCATTTTAGCGTTGTGAATCCGTAGATTTACCACTGTACTAGCAGGGTGGGGAGCAACACGTAAAGAAAGAATGTGATAAGAAAATACTGTCTTTGAGTAAATAATCACCTGACCAAGCCCCCCTCGCTAGTACAGCGGTAAGTCTACCGATTTACAACGCCAAAATCAGAGGCTCATTTCCTCTCAGTGGGCTCAGCAGATAGCCCGATGTAGCTTTGCTATGAGAAAAATACACACACACAAACCGGACCAATAAATATGAATACGAGTGAAGATGATTAATTACCTATACCAAAGTTTGAAACGTGATTTAAAATGTTTCACAATAAGCTATTTGTGATGTGCCCACAACGGCGAATCTTTTGTTTGTTTGTTTTTTGAAATTCGTGCAAAGCTACACGAGGGCTATCTACGCTAGCCGTCCTTAATTTAGCAGTGTAAGACTAAAAGGAAGGCAGCTAGTCATCACTACCTACTCTTGGGCTACTCTTTTATTAACGAATAGTGGGATTTCCCGCAATATTATAACGCCCCCACGGCTGAAAGGGCGGGCATGTCTGGTGCGACGGGGATTCGAACCCGCGATCATCAGATGACGAGTCGAATGTCTTAACCCACCTGGCCATGCCGGGCCACGGTGAATCGAGCCCGCATTTTACCCTTGACGTTTACTTTTAAAAACTTAGGTCTTCCCAGCGTTTCTTCTCTGTAACAGCGAAGGACTCTTGTTTGTAGTAGCGTTTCGCTATTTTTAAAAACGATATTAGTTTTTAGACTTAATATTACGTTCCTCTGTCTCCCCCCCAGTGACACACTGTTAAAACCGGGTTTCGATACCCGTGGTTGGCAGAGCACAGATAGCCTATTGTGTAGCTTTGTGCTTAATTCTAAATAAACAAATTATCTCTCGGAATATTTTTGCGTATAAATTACGTAATGCTTACGTAATACAGTTAGCTGCAAACTCTTTGTTAACCTGAAGCTGACCTAGAAGGTCGAAACGTTGTTCTGTACTTTATTTTAACGTTCTAATACCCTCACCAGCATTCTTTAGAATACATTTGTACTTCTAGTGTGTTTCTTGTCACCATGAATCACTTAATGCTGTGTTTTATTTGTTTAATTTAGCACAAAAAAGTTGCATAATAAAATACCTGTTTTCTGTCCACAGCGGAGGATCGAACCACGGATCTATGCTTTGTCAGAGCCGGATGTAGCTTTGCTCTAAGACAAAAACAAGATTTACCACTGACCCTGCTTCCCGAGAAACAACACATAATAAATTTCCACAGTGTTTTAATTATCCTTAGGCGCTGCAGTCGGAAATATTATACTTCTTGCGAGGTAGAATGAAACATTGACGGATTTGGATAAGTGGCTATAAATATATATATGTAGTCATGACGGATTTCAGAGCTAACTTAAAGGAGACGTGACAGTCTTTGAAGTGTCGCAAGTTAAATCAAGTTCATTTCTACACCGTTAATATTTAAACATTAATATTGGTCAATGTTGTAAGCCTTAAATTACATATCTATTTTATGCCGTTCACCGCCACTAGGGGTCTACATACTCCATCATATTTTGTGCTTTTATATTTTTATCTGTTACACAACTCGGGATAGTGACATGAGAAATAAACTCTTCTTCACCGGTAGTTAAGCACAAAGATATACAACGGACTATCTGTGCTGTGACTATCACGGGTATCAAACCCAGGTTTTTAATTATAAGCTGAACTACTGGGAAGCAACATTAAAAAAGGGGGAAGGCTAAATCACCAGCAATAACTGTTGGGATTGATTACAATGTTTTGATTTTTTTTCTATCTTGTGCGACTCGTGAGTTATTAGAAGTCTTGCAGCCAAGCAATTTAAAGTTATTAGGAGTTTTGTAGCTAAAACAGTCATGGACCCACAAACAATTTAAAGTTATTTGGAGTTTTGTAGCCTTAACAGTCATGGACCCACAAGCAATTTAAAGTTATTAGGAATTTTGTAGCCTAAACAGTCATGGACCCACAAGCAATTTAAAGTTATTAGAAGTTTCGTAGCCAAAACAGTCATGAACTCACAAGCAATTTAAAGTTATTAGCAGTTTTGTAGCTAAAACAGTCATGGACCCACAAGCAATTTGATGCATAAATAGTTAAGAATTGTGTAAAGTTAGAATTACTTCGCTGGCTCGAATTTGTTTCAAGGAAACTTTGAAAAAATAAAGACGGAAATTTGGTTCAAATGAGACAGTGAATAATAAGAAATATATTGAGAATACCAAGAATCTGTTTAGTGGTAATCCACTTTCAGATCTTCATTTTTTTTAGCGTGATAAAAACGTTCCTCTCGCCACATACCATCCCTCCCAAAGGACTTGGGGTGTTGTGTTTTAACATTCTGTGTTCCAGTGGATACAACCTTAATTTTGATAATTATAGGAAAATAAAATAAAAAATCCAACACACTTGTGACGATTCGAAAACCAGTTTCAACAACGAGGAAATTTTACAGTCCATTGACGATGAAATAATAATATTTTCAATTCAAGCAGTTTGGGCAGAATAGTAACGAGTTGATATTTGATAACCTAAACGTGGACAAGATGGTGAGGCCGGTCAATAGGTTCAGACGCAGCCATCGATAATTTAGAACTGCTGACCAGAGTGATGGCAACCATACGGATAGAAGCAGCCAATAAGGACAGACTTGTTGCCCCTTCTCCTCTAGAAGAAATGAAAAGTGCTGAATGTGTTTAGTATTTACTCTTGACTCTTGGACCTTCGATTCGTAGTCTCACGTGTTAATTTCTAGGATTTGGTTTGTTTTGAATTTCGCGCAAAGCTACACGAGGGCTCTTTGCGCTAGGCGTCCCTAATTTAGCAGTGTAAGACAAGAAGGAAGGCAGTTAATCATCACTACCCACCGCCAACTCTTGGGCTACTCGTTTGCCAACGAATAATGGGATTGAGCGTACTGTTATAACGCCCCCACGGCTGAAAGGGCGAGTGCAATTTCTAGGGCACGCTTGATTTGTTAGTTCTACTCCCATGGATACTACTGTTGTCGGTAGGGTAACGTACTGCACAACATGACGAAAATAAAGCAACCCTCAAAAAGTCTACAACGAAAAGTATTCGATTTTATTACGTGTAATGAAATACATTTGAATTACTATTTTATACATTCTTTTCAAATTGAGAAAAATATCTTTAAAAATTAATTTGACTCGTCTCGTATGTTTCAAATAATTCCTGCGTTGACATTTCAGCTTCTAGTATGAAAACGGAAAAAGGAAAAACATTGTTAGAATTGAGACAAAGTTTGCTGTTGCAAAGGCTCAAACAAGCTGGCTGTAATTTCTGAAGTACTTTACATGGAATACAGAGATCGCTGCAAACTTTGACGTCATCACAGGCTAACAGTATAGCCACCTGTAGCTGCTCGATTATTGTTAGCATAAATCGAAAACGACGGAATTGATGGGTGTAGCGGATAAAGTGGTTCGTGACGAGACTGCCTGGCTATTGTGGACAGAAGGCTGGAATTTCCTGTCATGGCAAAAAAGTTTTTTGATAATAGAGGGCGAGAAGCCACTTGGAGCTTCTCAATCTCTGTTTCCTTCAGTCGCTTCTCCTTGGCTCTCCTGTTCTGAAACCAGATTTTTACCTGGGTTTCCGTGAGGTTCATGGAGTTAGAAATCTCGGCCCGTTCAGCAACGGACAAATACTGCTTGGTCTGAAACATTTTTTCCAAGGCAAACAATTGTTTGGTTGTAAAAGGAGTCCTGGGTTTTCGACTGCTTTTGTGACGTTTCAGGTAGCACGTGACCGGTGACGTTGCTGGCGTTGAAACTTGAGCCTTGGAATCTAAACAGGTGAAAAAAAAAATAAATAAAAAGTAGTCCTTATCGGGATATATCTACCAGATGTCTCTGAATAACGAAACAAAGTAATTGACAATTACAAAAAAAACTTAAATTTCTGTCTCAATTTACATTGAATTATAGAACAATATTCTGACGATACATGTAACGTTTTCCCGAAAATAAACCACTTCATTGAACTCATAAATTGTTGTTTGCCAACTTATTATTATATTAGCACAATGTGGTTCCTTACTCAAGAAACGTGAGGATTAAAAAATAATATAAATCGAGAACTGAATTTGTCACCAAAATTACTAAGTAGAAGTGGATTACAAGGATGTAGTGAATTACAAGGATGTAGCTCCTTATGAATAAGCACTGATAAAATCCCATTCACGCTTGACGTTTCTCTATCTGTACGAATATACAAGGCTAAAATCCGGATAATCAAGTAGGGTTTTTCTCATAATAAGAAGTGCAAATGAGAGATACGAGTTGTAAATTGTAAAGCTTCTTTGCATTCAGATGTGACCAGAAATGTAGGGAAAACAGGAGCAGCATGTTTGTGCCTTTGTGAAAGCTCAAATAATATTCTGTGCTGGAGAAATGCTATATAAACAATAAATGTTACTTCAGTTACATTCTTTACGATTCAAATGTGCCAGATGATTACACAATATTAAACTGATAAGTTTGTTTGTTTGTTTGTGTTTTGAATTTTGCGTAAAGCTACTCGAAGGCTATCTGCGCTAGCCGTCCCTAATTTAGCAGTGATGGACTAGAAGGAATGCAGCTAATCATCTCCATCCAGCGCCAACTCTTGGGCTACTCTTTTTACCAACGTATAACGGGATTGACCATAGGGTTATAACGCTCTCAAGACTGAAAAGGCGAGCATGTTCGGTGACTGGGATTCGAATCCGTTACGAGTCACGCCCCCAAACAACCGGGCACACAGTTAAAAAAACAAGAAAGTAATTATTACAGTGTCTATGAATATATACATATATGACATGGATCGCGGATGAAGGAATGTTTTGAGTCCGAAAGAGTTGTTACATACCCTATTCACGAGTTGTTACATACCCTTCTCATAAGCGATAAATGCTTGGTGACATCATAATACAGTCACAACGAACAGTGTTAGAACGTCGTTATGGTAAATTCCTTTTCACTGAGACTTAAAATCGGCTGTGTTTATCGAGTGTCTCACTAATCTGCATATTCAAAGTCGTTTGACTATTACGCACTTAGCCTCTGTATAATTTAATTTTGAAAAGAAATTTATAAACTCAACAAAGTCACATGAGAAGCTTGAAAGTTAACTGTCATGTATGAGGATTGTCTTCTATTTAGTAATAAAGAAAAACACTTATAATAATAGGTATACAACTTCTCAAAACGGTTGAACCAAACGTGTTTCATTTGGCAGTGAACGTATTTGTCAAGTCTCCAAATAATTTTTATCGTTTGAGTTTTTAAGTTTTAATACCAGCACTACATGGAAAACTGGTAATGATACACCACCGTTTAGAATTTCTGACTCACTTATAAAGGATTCGTTTGAATTCTGTGCAAACGTAATTTTAAAAAAAAATAGGCCTAGCTTAAGGTCATGGGTTAAATATAGAAATAAGTGATTCTTTCTCTTTTCTCCTTTTTTAAAATATTAAAATATTGGTGACAAACAAATGACAGAGAAACGGTAATGTGTATAAATTTTGTTAGATTTTGTAAAATGAAAAGTTTCACAACTGGGTATCCGTACAGAGTTAATCAGTGGTATCAAAATTCGGTTTTTAGCGTCGTGTATTCTATTTTTTCTCTAACGTTGGTTTCATTAACATTATCCGTTAAACATTTTAACACATATCGTATATATTTTTATCATTCCCTATTACACATTTTGTATCAGTAAAAGTATCTCATATTTGTAACTTAGTATATGGATTCAGGTACTATTTGTTTTGAATTTAGCGCAAAGCTACACGTGGATTATCTTCGCTAACCCTCATTAATTTAGCAGTGTAAGACTAGAGGGAAAGCAGCCAGTCAACACCACCCACTGCCAACTCTTGGGCTACTCTTTTACCAGTGTATAACGGGATTGACTATAGGGTTATAACGCTCCTAAGACTGAAAAGGCGAGCATTTTCAGTGACGGGGATTCGAATTCGTTGCGAGTCAAGCCCCCAAACCACCAGACCTACAATTAAAGGAAGGGAAAGAATTATTACAATGTCTATAAAAATACTGAACCTTGTGAACCACTGGGGTTAGTGTAGGGTTAATTCATCTTAAATGTAATTTTAAAATAGTCTAAAAAGAGACAAAATAATAACAAAATGTAAAGCCTGGCGTATGCATTGTTTTGAGTGAAAAGTATACTTTACGTTTTAATGGTATTTACCGATTTCAAAGCCAAACTTGTCTTACGACTTCCAAACGAAGATAGGGTTCAAGGATGAACAATGCAACAGACGCACACAAAGGCAGTCGATTTACTTTGTCACGAACAGCCATGAGAGTGAGAAACATTGAGAAACTGTCTAGATTGAGCCTTATACGGAGAAGTAGCAGTGAACAAATAGAACTAGATTCAACTGACATTTTAGATCGTTTCGATGGAGTGAAAAACGTAACAGATTCGTTAAAAAAAAAAGAAAGCTTCCAACTGGCTTTCGAAGTGCGCATGCGCGTCATGAAAAACGAAACGTATTAGCCTAAACTGTCACATAGGATAACCTACCGACACGAGCAGAATATAACAGATTAAAAAACAACAACAGTTTGTTGGCTTTTGAAGTGCGCATGCGCACCATAAAAAGAAACAAACAAACTCAAAACACTTTAAATTCTCAAACTGTCACGTAGGTCGACGAATGTACGCAACAAGGTACTCAGTATTTAGTACAAATAAAAGTATCAATAATTAGTTTAAACAGGATACGCGTCTCCTAGTAATCTTTAGTATCTCCATGTTACTTTGTTCTCTGAATACTAAGCATTGGTAATTATTTAACTGCTCGTAAACAGATGTGATGCTTTCATTGTCTCTTCCCTCCGGTTTGAATAGGTTAATGGATTTATAGCAGACGCAGATGAAAGTCGTCAACCAATTTTCCATTGTGCCTCTGGCGTATTGTCAGTTTCCTAGGAAAGATTTGGGTAAATACACTTTAACAGAGAATACAACAGCAATTCGATACGCGTTATTAAATCAAATAATTAACTATCTCCAATAGTGTATATATGTAGGGGCTAAAGGGGGCTCAGCCCCAGGGCCCATTGATAATTTTATTCTATGTAAAATTATATGGGATATAAGGCCCACAAAGATTATTAGCCCCTGGGCCCACACAACCTTAAACCCGCCACTGACTGCCTCTGAGGCCCGGCATGGCCAAGTGTGTTAAGGCGTTTGACTCGTAATCCAAGGGTCGCGGGTTCGAATTCCGGTCGCACTAAACATGCTCGCTCTTTCAGCCGTGTGACGGTCAATCCCACTATTCGTTGGTAAAAGAGTAGCCCAAGAGTTGGCTGTGCGTGGTGATGACTAGCTGCCTTCCCTCTAGTCTTACACTGCTAAATTAGGGACGGCTAGCGCAGATAGCCCTCGAGTAGCTTTGCGCGAAATACAAAAAACAAAAACAAACAAACTGACTGCCTCTGTATATGTCTCTTATATAAAGTTGAAAATTCAATAGAATTTGTTATATTATATCTAACTACCACTTTTATAGAAAAATTAAAATACATATATATATATTTACTAACAATATTTTACCTATTTGACCAGGCCTGGCTTGTAACTGGTGGTTAGGGTGCTCGATTCGTAATGTATGGGTTGCAGGCTCGAATCCCTCTCACACTAGACATGCTCGCCCTCTCAACTGCAAGGATATTAAAATGGACTTCCAATCCAACTATTCGTTGGTAAAAGAGTTGGCGGTGGATGGTGTTGACTTACTGCCTTCCCTCTATTCTCTTCCCTGCTAAATTAGGGACAGATACTCCTCGCGCAAAATTTAAAACAAACAATTCATCCTTCAAACATGGGAATCGAACTTTGGATTTTAGTGTTGTTATTGTTTTTTTTAATAGTGAAAAAATACGCAACGTATTTTGTCCATCACAAGAAATCAAGCTACAGATTTTAGCAGTAAAAGTCCGTAAACTGACAGCCGAACCAATGGGGGGAGAGGAGGATCGTAATCCTGAAAAACGTCATTAATGTCACAAAACTGAAACCATTCCCTTTATAAATATTATGTAATTTCAGCAAACACTAAGTTTTGCTGGCTTCTAGCTTTTATTAACCGACCTGAAGTAATCCACGTATGGACCGAGAAATGATACGAAAAACACGTTCGGTATTCTTTGTCACCAAACTCAGATTAAGGCACGGGCTTACCGGGCTAAGGCCTCACACTAATTAGGGGGCCTCAAGCTATGACTATAAATGTATTGCGCTTAGAGGTTCTGTCTGTATAAGCTGAAAAACCTAGGGCCAATAAACCCTTAATCAGGCCTTGTTTGTCACCATAACAGCGTGAGATACTTCTACTAAATACACTTCCTTGTGCCAATGTTATACTCGTTAAGACTTTCTATATTTATAATTGCTGTTCTTGTACTCTGTAATAAAGAGTTAAAACTTCATACAACATTTAATACCAGTATTACAACAAACTACCTTATAACGCCACTACGGTTTGTGTTTTACTGGAACGTTCCTGAACAATGTGTAAAGCGAAACGTTGAGATTCCAATAAAAGAAACAATAATAAACGTGTTATTGGTGTTTTAAGGTCGTTTATCACTACCATTGCCTTCCCAGTGGCGCAGCGGTATTTTTGCCGACTCACACCGCTAAAAACTGGGTTTTGATACCAGTGGTGGGCAGAGCACTAATAGTCCATTGTTTAGTTTTGTGCTCATTTCTAAACAAAAATCACTACTATTAAAGTGTCTCTAATATGCAGGTCACAAATTGAAAAACAGAATATGACAACAAATGTATCACTTGGTTTCACTCATCCAAGTCTGTCATTTTGAAAAACACACACAAAAAAATTACTTTTTCACGAGAAGTTAAAGAAGACAACAACAAGTAAACTTACAAAGCCTACTGGAAGACGGCAACTGTGTCTCGCCATAGAAAGACAATCTTCGAAATTCCTCTGCAGTCCAGGCAGTTTCTAACCCCAGGAACCTCGGACGTGGCCGATAAATCACTCCACTGGTCTTGATCGAAGGAGGGAATTTGACGGTGGTGACAGGTTGGGTGTACTCTTCTTTCAAGCTAATCGCATCTTTTATTTGTCTTAATTTCAAACCGTTGTTTCTTGAATCGGAAGAAAGAGATTCGTTGATACATAGCCTTTTGTACGTATCGTTTTTTGACTTTAGAAACCCTGCCGTCGAAAACGACGAACTACGTTCCGAGTTTTTGCGTGGACCAGAAAGAATAGATTCAACTGAAAAACTGGACACCTTTGGAACTGGACGGTCTTTGAATCTTGTAACACTGACACATGACCATGGCAATCTGCTAAATCCCGAGTAATCGATATTTATTGAAAGATTATCGTTTGTTGATAGGTGACGAATGTCATTTCCAGTGGTATTCTCTAAAGCGCCATCTGTTACAGTAGATTTCATTCTCGACACCAGTCTCACACGGTTAAAAAATTTCAAACTAGCAAAATGTTAATTCTTACCAAATAATAAGTGCGTAACTTAGAATAGTAGCACATAAATATGAATATATAACTATATCTATCTATGTATGCGTTCCTCTATAATAACGTGAATTTAAACTTTCTAATACCATTACACAAGTAAGATTTTCGTTACTTCAACTTGCAGGATAAACTCATAACACTTTGAAAGCCTAGTTAGTTCTACTGCTTGTATCTTACGAGCTCTGCTCGTTAAGTCTTTCTAGGGATGCATGAATTTTGCAGACAAAGTCTCATTGGTTAATAAAGTCACGAGAGATGGTTATAATAATATTCGTTGCATGGTGGTGACTGTTGAACACGCCCATCTAATTTCAGACATGCGATACACGTTTCGTGAATACGAGGAACCCAACAATTTGGTGACTGAGTGTTGAATTTTCGGGCTTAGAACATACAAATCTGGGGCTCTATTCTTCGCGACGGACTGAATGCAAACGGCCTATTGTATAGCTATGCACTTAACAAAACAAAAAGAAAAAAACAAACAATATATGCTCGAGATTTATTTTTGAAAAATGTTAAGAAATTTCGTTTTCCCGCCAATTAAACGATTTTTAAGTGAGTCGCCGAAGTCCATCAAACATCAGTTGATAATCAGAATATATACTATCATCAATATTCGTTTATACGAGGCTTATTTTAAAAGAAGGATATATCTTCTAATGCTTCCCAGTAGCACAGCGGTAAACCTGTGGACTTAAAACGCTAGAAATCAAGCTTAGATACCTGTGATGGGCAGAGCACAAATATAGCCCTTTGTGTAGCTATGTCCTTTATTACAAAGCATCAAATGTCCTTAAAATAAAAGTTACGGGCATTCTACGTGGTGTCGGCGACGTGGTGATAAGATTTGTGACTAAAAATATTTAACATCTAATTATTTCATTCTGACCAATCGAGTAATAGCTACCACATACCAAACACTTCAGAAGTCACTGTTAAATTGTTTGTTTTTTGAATTTCGCGCAAAGCTACACGAGGGCTATCTGCGATAGTCGTACCTAATTTAACAGTGTAACACTAGAGGGAAGTCAGATAGTCATCACCACCCACCACCAACTATTGGGCTACTCTTTTACCAACGAATAGTGGGATTGACCGGAACATTATAACGCCCCCAGGCTGAAAGAGCGAGCATGTTTGGTGCGACGATGATTCGAACCAGCGACCCTCAGATTACGATTCGAACGCCTTAACCCACCTGGCCATGCCGGGCCCGTGAGTGTTAAATTCAATTTCCGAAAACAAAGCGTAATCACCTATAAAAATGTAGTTTGTTTATGCAGTTGGCCTAAATTGTCGTTTCTTTAAGATCTAAATTAAAATTGAAATATCTGCTGTGTCCACTGTGAGGAATCGAACCTCGAATTTTAGTGTTGTGAGTCTGTAACCTTATCGCTAAAGCACCCGGAGACTGTAAATTGTTGATTGTTTTTAGAGCAAAACCACATTGAGCTATCTAGTGTGTCCAACGGGGAAATCAAACCCTGAATTTTAGTGTTTTATTTCCGTAGACTTATCACTGACCCACCGGAGGATCTAAAGTTTTCCTCTCTTTTCTTTACTTTTTAAGACTTATTAATAAACTTCGATTATCTGTTTACTTGTAATTCACCTGTACTCAGTTTTGGTATATGATTAAATTCATCATTTTCCTGATGTATTATTCATTCTTCATTGTTCTCAACTTGAAAGCGCGCATTTGTTTCGTTTAATGTTAATGAGCCGTAAATTTGCGTGTTCTGAGTTCGAATATAAAATGATGTTTTTTAATAGACCTCGGTTGAGTTATTTAAAGTGCTTAGAAGATTGCCAAAAGCAGTATTTTGAGAAGGCTGTTACATATTTAAATTGCAATAAAAGTCGGTTTTAGGAACGTCAGGTTGCGACCACAAATTTATGCCAACTAGAAAAATGAAGAGAAAGAACGAACAATTCTGAAAACGTAAATTCTTAAACATTTTGTTGGCTTGGGCAATGATCTTTTTTTAGTTTAGAAATTTTTGCGCAGAGCTACGCAAGGATATTTTCGTGTTATCCTCTCTATGTTTCAAGGAAGGGCACTTACCAACATCACCTACCGACAACACTTGAATTACTCTTTCTAACCGAATAGTAGGATTTGACTTTCACTCTTATAACATACACAAGGTCTTAAAGTGTAAACCTCAGATTTACGGAAGCGGGACGCGAGCCATGAATCGTCAGTTTTAGAATGCTAACACATTAATGTCTATCTCTGATTCTAAAATGATGTAAGGTACCTTTACGGCAAGTGGGGTAGTTTTCAAGTTCAGACACACGCACACGCGCACACACACACACAAAGAATACGTCTATAGCTTGAATATAACTGTGATGGTTATTTGTAACGAGTAATAAGTTTGTTACATTTTCTATTCAAGTTAACATTTATAGTATTAAATGTTTAGCCTACATAAGATTGTACAAGATAAAAATTATTACTTTGGAAAAGAGTAGTACATTATTAGACAATGTTCACATCTCTTTCTTCCACAACGGTGTTTAATGGAATTCTGAGACATATCACTAAAAATTATTTGAAGAAGTCGAGACTTTGGTTACTGGTTAGCGTATCGGATTGTAAATTTGAGGGGGATGTGGTTCACCCCTGCCCTTTCCTATCAAATCGTATTTTGAGACCTGCTTATGCTATAAGAGTGACAGTCAAAATCTCCTTATTCGAATAGAGTAACCAAAAAATTGAGAGGTGATGTTTACTAACTCTAGAACATTAGGGTTAGCTATATGCGGCTAAGCCTTTTGTATCTTTACAAGAACATTTTTTTAAAAAAATATTCCAAGCATCTACAAAATTAATTGCTAACAATAAAAAAGACGAAATATATGAAACGTTACAAGAGTGAAACGTTATAATATTTTTTTTTGCAGACGGCGCTGTTTACAAACTGCTTTCTTTTGAAACATCAAATCAAAATTAGGGTTAGCTATATGCAACTTAGCCTTTCGTATCTTTACCGGAAGATTATTTTAAAAAGTCACAAACACCAACAAAAAATAGTTACTGACAATAAAAATATAAAATATTTGAAACGTTACGAAAGTGAAACGTTATAACCTCTTTTTTTTCTCTTTATCGAATTGTTTTGATAACAATAACGTCGGTGCATTTATAAATACCTCATTTTCTCGCTAAATGACGTTAGTTTTACCTGTCTGTTTGAGCAGTTCTTTATTAACATGCTTCTCAGCTACACATTATTATTCAAATAGTATCACACCGAGATGGCAACAAGACTTCGTATATAAGGGCCGTAATATACAACAGCACGAGGATCTTGGAAATTAACGATGATCCATTTCAATTTCCGTCTGGGTTTCGAGTAGTTAATTAAGCTGCTCATTAGCAAACGTGGATATTTCGGCGTATTTGAAGACAGACTAGGCTGAAATAGCAAAATCACCTTCTATGAGAATATTTATATGACAATACGGCGGCGAAAATAAAATAGATTAAGACGTTTCTATTTTATGATTTCCATAGCTCAAAAATAGCATAAAACAGAAATCACCTTGTAAACTTAAAACAAGAAGCTATGAAGCACTGGATTTTATCTTTCTAGTTTAGCAGGACCGGTATGGTCAGGTGGTTAGGGGGCGCTCGACTCGCAACCTGAGAGTCACGGGTTCGAATCCCAGTCACACCAAAAATACTTGCCCTTTTAGCCGTAAGGGTGTTATTATGTGACGGTTAATCCCATTATTCGTTGGTAAAAGAGTACCCCAAGAGATGGCGGTGGGTGGTGATGACTAGCTGCCTTCCCTCTTGTCTTACACTACTAAAGTAGAAACGGCTAGCGCAGATAGCTCTCGTGTAGCTTTGCGTGAAATTCAGCAAACAAACACTCTATTTTAGCCCATTCCACTGAGCCCCCTGTTGTTAATTTTAAAAAGAAAGAACGAAATTAGAGCTGTATTAACATTAAACAAGACCATTCTCGTGTAGCTTTTACGTAAGCTAATTACACGTGCTGAATAACATTGTAAAGGAACGAAACGAGCCCAATTGTGAAGGGGGGAGAATTGAAATGTAATGGAACTATGGAACAGGCTTTGAGGTTTCTTTAGAATAAGTTTGTTCTCTACGTATATGTAAATACATGGTCGTAATAAAAACATCCAGCAATCAGAAATAAAACCCGTATATAAGTTCAACCTAAACCGCAGCACGCACTGGTGTATTCTTCCGCCGAAACATTGCTATTTCAGTCAGAAGAGCACGTGCACATGTTTTGTCTATATTCTTTTTAAATTCGTTGTAATAAAGAAAGGTTTGTTTCCAATACGCATCATGTCATTTACGTAGGTAAACCAGTTTCTTTGCCTTCAGGATATTTGGCAACAATCCGTTCAGGTTCGATTACTTGACTACGATAAAACAATCGTCTGTTTTTTGTTGTTGTTTTTTTTCGTTAAGGAACCCGGAGATCTTTATCTCAAATAACAATTTTTGGTCTTTAACGTTCGGTAATAATAGAAACGATGAATTACCAGACATGAAGAATGTAACATTGTAAAAAGTAAAGTAGAAATTAATCATGCAACAATGGACGCAAAATCATGTTCAGTAATTTTTTTTTTCAGTACTGTCGCTAGGGATTAACCATCGTATGCAATTTTTCACATAATGTTTGAAGAAATAGACACCAGATACGATGTTAATAAAACTAGAAAAACTTTAATTTCACATGAAGTGGCCCAGCATGGCCAAGTGGTTAAGTCCCTCGACTCGTTATCCGAGGGTCGGGGGTTCGAATCCCCATCATACCAAACATGCTCGCCCTTTCAGCTGTGGAGGCGTTATAATGTGACGGTCAATCCCACTATTTGTTGGAAAAAGAGCAATCCAAAAGTTGGCGGTGGGTGGTGATGACTAGCTCCCTTCCCTCTAGTCTTCCACTGCTAAATTAGGGATGGCTAGCGCAAACAGCCCTTGAGTAGCTTTGCGCTAAATTCAAAACAAACAAATAAACAAATAATTTAAGACCACTAGTGGCACAACAGCACGTCTGCGGACTCACACTGCTAGGAACCGGGTTTCGAAAGCCTATTTTGTAGCTTTGTGCTTAATTCCAAATAATCAATCAATTTTGTTTGCTTTTGGATCAGTCTATCACAAAATTATGAAAGAAGTATAAAAATGAATCAGTCTTATTAGAGCTTTGAAGGGAAGGTGATTCGAGTACTTCTACGATATTCATGAATTGTAATTTAAAAAAAAAACAACTCTTTACTTTGCTATGGAAACCAGTAGGTCCTCTGGATTCACTACACGCTATGATAGAATAAGGCGGTTGCTATGGTTAGTGCTTTTATGGATATTTTGAATGGTCCCCTGCTGGTACAACGGTAAGTCTACGGATTTGCAACGCTAAAATCAGAGGTTCGATTCCCCTCGGTGAACTCAGCAGATAGCCCGATGTGACTTTGTTATAAGAAAAACATACATACATATATACATACATCCCTTCTGTAGAGTCACCCGATGCAGCTTTGCTCTAAAACAAACAAATAAACCAAATATTATAGATAGTCAGTACTGTTAAACTGGGAAAAAAATCATAAACATGAAAAGCGAAATGAAAACCGCATAAAATATATTCACACGATATTTGAAGAAATAAAAAACACTAAATACGATGTTGATTTAAAAAAAAAACTAAAAACTTTTCATCACCTGATGTCGGGCCCAGGCCTGGGACTTCATGTGAGTTGTTTGTTTGTTTTTTTAATATCGCGCCAAGCTACGAGGGCTATCTGCGCTAGCCGTCCGCCATTTAGCAGTGTAAGAATAGAGGGAAGGCAGCTAGTCATCACCACCCACCGCCAACTCTTGGGCTACTCTTTTACCAACGAATAATGGGATTGACCGTCACATTTTGACGTCCCCACAGCTGAAAGGGCGAGCACGTTTGGTATAACGAGAATTCGAACCCTTGACCCTCCGATTACGAGTCGAGCACCCCCTAACCACCTGGCCATGCCGGATAAAGTCACTGTCAAATAAGACTAGCGCAAAGGTTGACGGACACCACTGAATGGCTCTCTTCCCTTTGTTATTTCTGTCCAAAATTATGAACGATTATGAGCAAAGTAGTTTGTATAGCTCTGCGCGAAAATTATATGAAATAAAATCGAAATAAAAAGACAGTTGGAGCCGCTTTGAGACTGAAAAACTACTAGACAAGACAATTATAATTATTACAATTAATGTCGCATTACAGGTAAATATTAGTTGTTCCTCTTTCCATGTTTTTAAGATGGAGTTTTAAGACGCCATCCTAGAGTTACAAGTAGTAAATAAACGTTAAAACATCCATCAGATTAACCTGTTTGCCTTTGATTTTCGCACGTGAGGGCTATCTGCGCTAGTCGTCCGCAACTGAACAGTGATATACTGTAGGTAGGGCAGTTACTGAACACCACCCACCGCCAACTCTTGAGCTACCATTTTTACCAATGAAAATTGAGAATGACTGTCACGTTACAACATGCATACAGCTGAAAGGCCAAGCATATTTGGTTTGGCGGAGATTCGAACCCATGACTCTCAGATTGTGAGTCGAGAGCCCTATAGCCACGAGGTCATGTCATGGCTATGATTATTTAAAATATATAATGGTTTATTACATTATTACATAATGGTTTAAAATATGGTTTATTGCGGATTATAATCACAAAATTCTTCAAATCTCTTGCGTTCGAGCCCAGGGTTACATGATGGGTTAATTGGGGTGTATTCACCAAGGGTATCAAACCACAGCTTTTAGTAGAGGGAGAAGGGGGCATTTCTAAAAACATTGCTCCAACTGAAAAAGTTAAAGTGAATTTCAGTGAGCTATTTACCAGTCGTCAGTGTGACGGTCAATCCCACTAATCATGGGTAAAAGAGTTTAGCAATGAGTGGTAAATTAGGACAGCTAGCGCAGATAGCCTTCGTGTAGCTTGGCGCAAAATTCAAAAACAAAACAAACCAATCACCAAATGGCCTCACAGACCTGGATAGTGTTTGGTAAATTAAAAACAAAACAAACCAATCACCAGATGGCCTCACAGACCTGGATAGTGTTTGGTAAATTAAAAACAAAACAAACCAATCACCAGATGGCCTCACAAACCTGGATAGTGTTTGGTAAATTAAAAACAAAACAAAACATTCTGTATTTACACAGTGGACTTTAATTCCGTTTTCTGTTGGTGTTAGTTTACATAAAGTTAGTTAATATAAAGGAACACCTTTATACCTGTACTAATTAATAACCTAACATCTAACTGCAACGCTCCCTACAATCTCGTGCCCCGTTTATAATCTCTTCCATTAGACATGTGTCCTACAACGGTCATTTGCAAATTCTCTATTTGTTAACCTGAAGATGTTCTCTGTTTTAGTAGTAAAGGTTTCACTACTCGTACCAGTCTTCCTGAGATACATTTTCATTGGTTATACTTCCTATTCTGTGAATATTCTTCTATGTTCTTAAAATGCTCAGAACAATAAGGCCGAAATACGTCCACTCCATTTGCACACCTCACTAGTTCTTTGAGAGCCATACGAAGATATATGATAACCTCGTGTTAACGTATTATGAAGAGACACAGTACTATGTTGAGGCCAAACCAACATGCTGTGGGTCATAAACAGGAGTGATAGTACAGCGATTTTCCACTCCCTGTGTCTCAAACTGTGGTAATACAAACTGTCACGTATTTTTAGTGGATGTTCTCTACTGAACTCTTATCTCACAATATGACAAATATTATGAAATACACGAGATATAAAAATCTCCAAGTTTGTATTTCTTTCTTTATCTTTGCACTGAAAGTACTGAAATTTTACTTGATAGAAAAACATAATTAAATTTCATGAAGTTTTTATAATTCGGTACACTGATAAGTCTTTACAGTTTACATTTAGGAGTCAAATTTAGTTTAGATGTAAGCTACGGGTGCAAAGTTATTTAAAAAAAACCGCTCAGATTTGATCAACATTTTTGCGCATGCCTACGCAAAAAGTTACGTGATATATTGGCCTAAGATGTTTACTATAGCTAAAAGTGAAATTGAGCGTATTTAGTTTTTATAGCTGTGATTAAAGAAACTGACTTATAGCATCAAAACTATAAGGTGAAAGGAAGTGCAGATATATAAGTACTGATTAGGCCAAGCAAACTAGAGTAGCAGTTTCTAGCTCAAGTTTTCATAAGAATCATATGAGTGGGTAGTTACTATTCGTTATTTATTGCTAACCTTTAAGTACAAATTTACTAAATTTTATGAAATTTTCCTAAATAAAGAGTGTTTAGCGTCATGTGATATCAGCTTAAGCAATTAGCGCAAATAATGACATTTGATACGACTGTACCGAAAGCATGCGGCGATGACAAGAAACTGTTAATCTAAATTCCATAACGTTACTATAAAAGAAGTTGTTAAGAATGTTTTAGAAAGGGAAAACTACCATCATATATTTTAAAGAATATGGTTGGTTCTGTAAGCTATAGGTCTGTTCCAAATAATGGAGTTGCGATCCTAAAGCAAATGTTGGTTGCTATCTAGTGTCACTTTTTCACTCGCTGTGTTATTGGGGTGTTTGAATCCCCGACACACCAAACTTGCTCGTCTTTTCAGCCGTGGGGGCGTTATAATGTGACGGTCAATCCCACTATTCGTTGGTAAAAGAGTACCCCAAGAGTTGTTTGCGGTGGGTGGTGATGACTAGCTGCCTTCCCTCTAGTCTTACACTGCTAAATGATTGACGGCTAGCGCAGATAACCCTCGAGTAGCTTTGCGCGAAATTCAAACCAAACCAAACCACTTCTAAGGTGTTCTTAGTTAAATGTACACTGACTAGTCCGAACGTTAAACCAAAACACATATAGCGTATAGCCGCTTATACTTACGTTACTTTTAGGCAATATTATACCTTCCCGGATTGGGATTTAGGTCTTTTAGACCTGAGAATGCCAGGTTCAATCCTCATCTCTTCTTTCTTTGAGCAAAATGCCCAGACCAACCTGATTCGTAAAAAATGCACAGCCATAATGGTTCTCAATCGGTATTTGGTAGATCAGGTGCAGAAAAATTTTCCGGAAGGCCCGACCTCGCCGAGAGTTGCCGAGACGTCACGAAGGCTTCACGTGAAAATAATCACATTTCACAGTCATAAGCGTCTCAAGTTTCATTAGCAGTACTTCACATCTGGGCAGTTTGCCCTACGTTAAGCTCACACAGTAGTCGAATTACAATTATTTTTAGTATTTTGGTTTTCTATTCCGAACTGCGTGAGATATCGAAAACCGTCTAAATAAATTTTAAAAAATAAATTAAATAATTATTGTCACATATGACAGGTGATGGAAAAGTATATTTGAGAGTAATTTTCCTAAATGCAATCCATTTTCATTGGGAGAGATTCAAAGTTGAAGGGGTATCCCCTACTTAGAAGCCCAGACACTATTTTTTACGTCACTGCATATCAGGGACAAAAGTGCTGTAAATTCGACCTTTACCCTCCAGCGTATGCCTTCTTTTCCTTTTTGTGAATTAGATGCGTTAAACTATATAAATAAAGCGATTTGTTTTCTGTAGTATTAATTTTTTCGTTTTATTAACTTTCCTCTCGTACCACTGTCATAACATAGCATCTAAACCCAGTTTTTAGCGTCATTAAGTTCGCAGACGTCCCACTGTACCAATGGGGGCGCAACTTTCAAAGGTTGTCTTTGTTTTGTAGAAGGAACGTGATTTATGGCCGGTGTGAAACTGTTTTATTATTTATTATTACTGAAAACTTGTTTTGTTTTGAAATTTGCCCAAAGCTACACGAGGGCTATCTGCGTTAACCGTCCCTAACTTAGCAGTATAAGACTAGAGGAAAGACAGCTAGTCAACATCATCCACCGGCAATTGTTGGACTGTTTTTTAATTTTTTACCAACGAATAGTTACATTATAACGCCCTCACGGTGAAAAGTCGAGCATGTTTGGTGGAACAGGGATTCAAATCCGGGACCCACAGATTGCGAGTTCAGTGACCTCTAACTACTTACCCATCTAGTGTACAAAAAACAACAAAAACTACTCATCAGAATTCCGTAAACAAAATACCCACCTAAATCTGTCTCCTGATGCGTAGTTTTCACTCCTACAACGCTGAAATTCGAGGTTCTATATCCCGTGCTGGACAGAGTGTAAATCACCAATAGTGTAACTTTGCACTAAAACCAACCCAACAAAATCAACAAGTTAACTTGCTTTGTTTGTTTGTAAACTATAAAGCTACCCCATGAGCTATCTGTGCTCTACCCACACCAAGTACAAAAACCCGACATTTAGCGCAATAAACCCTCAGGTTTGTCGTTGCGCCATTAGATGGACTTGAATTTGTTATTTGACATCTATTGTTGTTTATTTAGTACAAAACCACCCAATGAATTATCAACACTCTGTTCACCGCAGTGAAAACAAGCTCGAATTTTTGAGTTGTAAATCTGTCGACTTATCGTTGACCTCTGGAGGGATAGACAAAAAAACAACAACAACAAGGATTATTCGGAATTTTTCCTCTCTAACAAATCTCCGGACGGTTTAGACTTACACTTTGTAAATCTTTGATAAAACAAATGCTTGCTTTTACAACTAATTAGAGGAGACGGCTCGGATTTTTATATAACGCTTCTGTTTTTATTTATTGCGTAACTGAGAAACTAAAAACCAAACTATATTTATAATTTAAGATAACCGCTAGGATATTGCACAACTAATTTTTCAGACCTATTACGTTCATAAGTCACGTGTCAAGATTTATATCCTTGGTCTAAAGGCATTAGCCTTCATTAGAATTTTTAATTTTTTTGTTTTTACAGTTACAGTGATTAAGCTGGCCGTTGCCTTGAGTCGGGTGTGGCCTAATAGTTAGTGTGTTTGAACTGTAAACCCGAGGGTTTATGGTTCGCGACAAGAACGCACTTCGATATGAGGTCAAAGCATAATACATCGTAATAGATTTTGAAGAGTTAAACTCTAGAAAACGACAGCTAGTCACTATTACCCACCGCCAACTCTTGGACTTGACTTGTCATTATTGTAAAAAAGAACCATAAGAATGAAGCAACAAAAGGCATAGAAAACGAGTGGAAAAACATGAAAGATGTGTATTAAAAACTATAGAAGAAAGGTAGTGAAAACAATGACAAGAAAATGGGTGGTAAAGACGTAAAAATAGTTCTGTAATACGTAAGAGAAGGATTAGTAAAACATAAGGAAGAGAGTATTGTTTGTTTCTTTTGAATTTCGCGCAAAGTTACGCGAGGGCTATCTGCGCTAGCTGTCCCTAACTTAGCAGTGAAATACTAGAGGGAAGGCAGCCAGTCATCACCACCCACCGCCAACTCTTAGGCTCCTCTTTTGTCAATGAATATTGACCCTTACACATTATAATTCGGATGAAAGGGCGAGCATATTTGATGGGACGGCAGATTCGAACCCGCCACCCTCAGATTACGACTCGAGTGCCTTAACCACTTGGCCAGGCCGGGCAGGGGTGGGTTGTTTGGTGACAATATTACTATTTTTACAATATTATGAGATAATTTATAGCACAGAAACGACGGAATACGAGGGAATACTTGGTTTATATTATGTAACTTACATTAAAATTTGCGAATTTTGTCATGGAATTAGAACCCAAAGAACTAACGACTTATTGGGGCCGATTAAGCCAGTGGGTTCCAGCGTATAATTTCCCCGTCTTTTGCGTAACGTGATAACGATGCAAGCGTGCGTTTCTGACTAGGAAAAATGTTTTACTTGCGAAAGTAGTAGTAATAACTTTCAAAACCAACAACAAATCCTTCATAATGCAATTGCGACGCCATCTGCCAACAAGGACGATTAATTTCGTTGAAATTTTACGCCCAGACACCACAGTGAAACTGTCAGACACACACACACACACACAAAAAGGCGAGTTGGGCTTGACCTCTTGTGTACGCTTTTCGTAAAGATAAATTACACATCCGGAATGATGTTTAACTCGTATGCTTTAATTTGTCGCCTGAATAAACACCACGCGCGCGCACGCACATATACACAGAGCAAGAACAACAAAAATAAATATGTGTACATATTTTGATATAATTAAAAACAAAAAAATCCTTCTCAGCAAGCTTCGCTGAACGTATATTGGACACAATTCATCACTGTTATTACAACCACGTGTTTCGTGGTCCATGCCATTAGGCCTACTTTTGCACCTGTGATGTTCCTTATTAGATGTGAAGTTATACCTCATTCTTGCTCTCTCGTTAATAAAATAATGTCACGCTCGTAGTATACAAAGAGACCTTGTTCGAAAGATGAGGCTATTGACCAAACTCGATTATTATATCACACAGTCTTAAGTTTGACATTTGACCCTTTTATGTCCGTCAGTAACAAAGATACAAGATAAGTTATAAACATTCAACAAGTGGAACTTCTTTAATCCTAAACCTCGAGTAAAATAAATCTGTCACTGACGTTCCACGTACTCAACAAATTAGGTTACATTATAGTTGCGAATTCTGAGCTCGCTGTCTATAAAAACGTGGGTTGTTCTTATCGTCAGCAGCTGTGTGGGCTAAACGTTCAATGCCATTTATTTGTTTATTATTCTCTACATATAGAGATCCCAGTTGGATCATTGCAAGTGGACATTAATTTTAATTATTACTTTCTACAAATGAAATATTTTTTTAGTTAGTTGTTTGCTTGCCGGAAACGGAAGTATTATTTTCAGTTAACAGATCAAAGACGTTTCTTGTTAACGCCGCAAAACAAAATTACCAGATTCACCCTTTGTGTGACCCATAAGCTTGCTATTTCTGGGATAAAAAGGTCAACATGTTTGATGTAAATACTGGTTGAAAATGATCGAATATTCAGTAAGTACTTCGTTGCTGCTATAATACTTTATCAGACATAATTCTTCTTCATGAGGTCTAGCAAAACAAACCAAAAACAATAATCCATCTTCACGCCACTAAAAAGAACATTAAAGGGTGCAATTATAATGATAGTATTGAATGGTTATCACGTTTATGAAGTAGTATATATTAATCGTTATTAAAACAAAATTTCGTCCGTGAAGGTTTGAAATTTTTATCGTCAGCTTGATATAATCTGACATAGAAAAAAAGGAAACTGTGATGCTATTTTAAAATGTTTTTCTTTTGAAAAATAACTGACATCAAGTGAGAAATTAGGCTTAACTGAACTGTAAAGCAACTGTTTGCATTTATAGCTCATGATCAAGTAGATGGCTAGGCCTAACTGAGGAAGTTAAGCCCAACAGATTAGTAAAGAACGATTAGTACAAATGGAGTTTGAAGGCTTGCGATTAAAATAGAAAACCTAATTATGTGTCGGTAAAAAAAACTTTTAAATATATGACATTTATTTACTTAAAACTACCTATATATTATAAATAACATTTAAAATATTAATAATTATTATAAACAATCCTAAACTTAAGCTGTGTTGCATATATAGAAAATTTAAATTAATGTAACGGTTGCGAACCCCTGAGATCTTACGTGTGAGGGGAATCCCTCTCCCGATGCTAGCGTTGTAAATACATAGACTTACCCGTTACCCCAGGGGGGACAAAAATCTTAGGAAGATTCTTCTATTTGCTCAACACTTCGAATTTACGTTTTCTTTTTATCGAAACCCGTTATTTGTCTGCAAATAACCTGTCTGCCCTGGTTGAGCCACCAGGGGACGCTTTTTGTAGTGAAGTTTCTTTAAACCACATACTGAAACATATTGTTAAGGTGATCATTTGTAAGATTACAAACCTTGTAGCACACACGTAAATAACATAACATAAACATTCTTGTTAAACAAATAAAAAATATCTTACACAATTAAAAGATCAAAAATCTGTACAGAAATTACACAAAGTTACTCAAACTGAGTAAGTAACCGATATACCTAAAATGTATGATAAAAATCATGTTATTGGTGTGTGTATGGGTGTTTGTGGAAAAGAGATCATCTCTAGTAATAGTGACAAAACGTTTTCCTCCGTCGCACCTTTCAGTCGTGGGAATGTTATAATATGATAAAAGAATAGCCTAAAAGTTGGCTGCGGGTGGAGATGACTAGCTGCCTTCTCTCTTGTCTTACATTGCTAAATTAGGGACGGCTATCGCAGATAGCCCTCGTGTAGCTTTGCGCGAAATTCAAAACAAGCAACACATTTTAGGCGTATTAATTTCTTATACAGGGTGTTCGGAAAGTCACTGTGCAGTTTTGTAATCATATTTTATTCAGTCTATTTCAAGCCAGCAACTGATAGCGGTGTTTAGAAACAAAATAAGAAGGATCCAAGCCTGTATTGATGCCAACGGGGGTCACTTTCAACATTGTTTATAATTGTCATTCATATTTACCTCCTGTATTCTATATTGAAACATGACTGTTAATAAATATATAAGTGCACAGTGACTTTCCGAACATCCTGTAGTTTCCCATCTTTAAACAAGAACTTTTAAATTACCACACTACATATATAAATGACCGATCGGGAAATATTTTGTTTTCTATCGTTCAGCCCAAACGATGACATTTGGTATTAAGCATAAGGTCTCTTGGGTAGTAACATGAGGAAACAAAAGATAGACTTAAAATACAATCTTCATTCACCACTGGATTTTGAACTTGCAAAGTTAAAGTGACTATGGAAAAATAAACAAAACAAACGAAAACACATCTGCAGCTGATGTGATATTTTTCACAAATGTCTGTTGCTTTCTAATGCTTCAACAACTTTTGGTGTTTTCATTTTTTTTTTGTATGTGTTTCTTTTGTTTTGAATTTCGCGCAAAGCTACAGGAGGGCTATCTACGCTAGCCGTCCATAATTTAGCAGTGTAAGACTAGAAAGAAGGCAGCTAGTCATCACCACCCACCGCCACCTCTTGGGCTACTCTTTTACCAATGAATAGTGGAATTGACCGTAACATTATAACGCCCCCATGGCTGAAAGGGCGAGCATGTTTGGCGCGACGGGGATGCGAACCCGCGACCCTCAAATTACGAGTCGAGTGCCTTAACCACCAGACCATGCCAGGATATATGTGTGTAAATAATGCTTACATAATTACCTACAAGCAAACCTTTGTCATTTATATCCCTAAATCAGAAAATATGTTAATGTTTGAGTAATTAGATGTAATAGTTGGAATCTCCTTTTAATTTTTTTTTTATTTGCTGGTTTGTTGTTTTCTGTAATAAAGCTTTTCCGTAATTTTTAAATTTAGAAATCACTGGATATAATGAGAATTTTGAATGTTGTTGTGATATCTGTTGTTGCCATTAAAGATGTAATGTTTACTTTACCCCATCCCTTCTCTTTATTCAACTAAGCTGTGTCCTTGTTCCCAATGTGCTTATTGATACGTTTATGGAAGGGTTTTGTTTTCGGTTTCCACAGAAATATACCAGAAACCGACACGTTTCACCATCATTCTTTGATTATTTAAAACTTTTGTTCCACCACCGTTACGTTAGGTTTCATTAAGTGTCCATGTAAACTTGTAAAATCTTTTCCATCTAGAGTTTAAAGTTGGCTCTACTAAGATTCCTCACTGGTATGTTTGGCTTTGCTCTCATGTCAGGCACATTTTATATTTTTGCTTTCGCTCCGGCTCATCTTGGATTCTATCACTGAGGCTAAAGTTCTCTTCTAGTATGTTTGACCTGTATCGCAAACTTTTAGCTTTAGATTTGATACCCACAGCAGGCAAAGCACACATATCTCATTGTGTAGTTTTGCATTCAACCAATCAATCCGTAGCCGGATGCCAACCGTGCAGTTGAACCTGTTGTTGCTTGTTGGTCTCCTTTTTCCATGATTGGTCCACGATGTTCATGTTGACTCCTCAATTCAAGCACCTAGACAATCCCACTATGTGTTGGTAAAAGACTAGCCAGAGATTCGGCGGTAAATGTATTAATGTTATGTTAGGGACGGCCAGTGAAGATAGCTATCGCTTGCGCGAAATTCAAAAACAAATAAAGAAGCAATATTACATAACGAGATAATACCGGCACATGGTCTTACAAAAGAGGGTGCCACCAGTAAGCTTATCCGACTAGTTTGAAAATCTCTATATTGCGAATTTAGAAGGTACAAATGCTTATTTCTAACTTGTTTGCTGATTTTAGCAAGTGCCTAATTTTATATACGCAACGGATCACGTCCTTGTCCACAAATCTGACAGTACTAACATTTCCAGCATAAAATGAAGTGTTTTAAAGGACGTAAAATATACAAGACTGAATTTTAAAATTATCAACTATATAGATTAGGGTTATGGGCTCATATTATTTAACTTTTAAATAAAGCCCGAACTGAAAAGAAATGGGAAGGTATCCAAGTGGTTATTCTTCTAATATATACCCCGCAATGACACAAAGGTTCATCTAAGGACTTGCAACGCTAGAAACTGGGTTTGATGCCCGTAATTGGGGAAGCACAGATAGCCCATTATGCTTAAGTTAAACATACAAACACCCTTTCTATTATACTGCTACTCATGAAAACAAATAAGTCAATGAGAATATATTTGATTGTTTGTTTGTGTTTTTGAATTTCGCGCAAAGCTACACGAGGGCTGTCTACAGTAGCCGTCCCTAATTTGGCGGTGTAGGGCTAAATAAAAGGAAGCTAGTCATCACCACCCGCCGTCAACTCTTGGGCTACTCTTTTATCAACGAATAGTTGGATTGATCGTCACATTATAACGCCTCAAAGCTGAGAGGCGAACATATATAGTTCAAAAACGATTCGAACCCACGAACCTCAGATTACGAGTCGAGTGCCTTAGCCACCTGGCCATGCCGGACATATATTTGATTTAACAACAATTATATTATTTATCAAAAAACATGTTACATGGTCAGTTCTGATTGGCTGATAACCGTTACTTTTGGATAATTTTGTTTTTTGTTTACAGTCTTATCGGGCTTAACACGCAATTGCAGTGAATAAAAGAAAGGATATGAATGGATGGGAGATAAATGGACAAAATTGTTTATAGACATCTATCTAGAAGATAATATTACAACTCCTTATAGACATCCATCAGCTAATCTTACGGCTGTTTATAGATATCTATCTAGAAGATAATCTTACAACTCCTTATAGACATCCATCAGCTAATCTTACGGCTGTTTATAGATATCTATCTAGAAGATAATCTTACAACTCCTTATAGACATCCATCAGCTAATCTTACGGCTGTTTATAGATATCTATCTAGAAGATAATCTTACAACTCCTTATAGACATCCATCAGCTAATCTTACGGCTGTTTATAGATATCTATCTAGAAGATAATCTTACAACTCCTTATAGACATCCATCAGCTAATCTTACGGCTGTTTATAGACATCTACCTAGAAGATAATCTTACAACTCCTTATAGACATCCATCAGCTAATCTTACGGCTGTTTATAGATATCTATCTATAAGCTAATCTTACAACTGTTTATAGACATCCATCAGCTAATCTTACGGCTCTACATTTCGACACACAGTTACACAACCCCTTTCAAACATGTGGTCAGCTTCCGGTCAGTTACCTCTTTCTTTGTGAACCTGACGATGACCGAAGAAGGTCGAAACGTTGTTCGCTCTTCTATGTAAAAGTGTTTTCTCAGCCCAAACGAGCCGTTTTTGCATATAATCTTACGGCTGTTTATAGATATCTATCTAGAAGATAATCTTACAACTCCTTATAGACATCGATCAGCTAATCTTACGGCTGTTTATAGATATCTATCTATAAGCTAATCTTACAATTGCTTATAGACATCCATCAGTTAATCTTACGGCTGCTTATAGATATCTATCTAGAAGATAATCTTACAACTCCTTATAGACATCGATCAGCTAATCTTACGGCTGTTTATAGATATCTATCTATAAGCTAATCTTACAATTGCTTATAGACATCCATCAGTTAATCTTAGACTGTTTATAGACATCCATCAGCTAATCTTACACTGTTTATAGACATCCATCAACTAATCTTACAACTGTTTATAGACATCCATCAGCTAATCTTACAAATGTTTATAGACATTTATCTATAAGCTAATCTTACAACTGTTTATAGATATCCATCAGCTAATCTTACAACTGTTTACAGATATCCATCAGCTAACCTTACAACTGTGTATAGATATCTATCTATAAGCTAATCTTACAACTGTTCATAGACATCCATCAGCTAATCTTACAACTGTTTATAGACATCCATCAGCTGATCTTACAACTGTTTATAGACATTTATCTATAAGCTAATCTTACAACTGTTTATAGACATTTATCTATAAGCTAATCTTACAACTGTTTACAGATATCTATCAGGTAATCTCTGTTTATAGATATCTATCAGGTAATCTCTGTTTATAGATATCTATAAGCTGATCTTACAACTGTTTATAGACATTTATCTATAAGCTAATCTTACAACTGTTTATAGATATCCGTCAGCTAATCTTACAACTGTTTATAGATATCTATCAGGTAATTTTACAACTGTTTATAGATATCTATCAGATAATCTTACAACTGTTTATATACATCTATCTATAAGCTAATATTACAACTGTTTATAGATATCCATCGGCTAATCTTACAACTGTTTATAGACATTTATCTATAAGCCAATATTACAACCGTTTACAGATATCTGTCAGGTAATCTTACAACTGTTTATAGATACCCATCAGCTAATTTTACACTGTTTATAGACATCCATCAGGTAATCTTACAACTGTTTATAGACATCCATCAGCTAATCTTACACTGTTTATAGACATCCATCAGGAAATCTTGCAACTGTTTATAGATATCCATCAGCTAACCTTACAACTGTCTATAGACATCTTTCTATAAGCTAATCTTACAACTGTTCATAGACATCCATCAGCTAATCTTACACTGTTTATAGACATTCATCAGCTAATCTTACAACTGTTTATAGACATTTATCTATAAGCTAATCTTACAACTGTTTATAGATATCTATCAGGTAATCTTACAACTGTTAATAGATATCTAAGCTAATCTTACAACTGTTTATAGATATCTATCAGGTAATTTTACATAGTTTCAATTTCATTATAAACTGATTATCTTCATTGATATCCTCAACTTTAACAACCAAGACGACATATATATTAGAATCCTTATCTCTTTTAACAAATAAAAGAGCGATAGCTAGATTGAGATCCTCAACTTTAACAACCAAGACGACGTCTATATTGGTATCATTATACAAATTTTGTTGATCGCAAAGTAGGCTTAAGATTTTATATCAGCGGTTTTTTTTTAAATAAAGCTCTAGTCATTTGTCACCATTTTTACATAATGTCTCAAAGTCTAACATTATGACTGGCAATACTATGTAGAACTTCTTGTTAATAAAGGAGAATTATGTCACGTTGCAGGTCTTGGAAGACCAACATGCACTTAGCCATGTGATATTTTAGTTTTATACATTTATAAATTAGTATGTGTTCTCTTTTCCCACATTTTTTTTACCACCCACTTGGATACTAAGATAACGTCCCCGTAACCTTTCTCAGGACCATCAATAACAGCGAGGCCCGGCATGACCAAGTGATTAATGTGCTCAACTCGTAATCTGAGGGTCACCAGTTCGATTCACTGTCACACCGAACATGTTCGCCCTTTCAGCCGTGGGGGTGTTATAATGGTACAGTCAAACCCACTATTCATTGGTAAAAGACTATCCCAAGAGTTGGCGGTGATGACTAACTGCCTTCTCTGTAGTCTTACACTACTAAATTAGGGACGGCTAGCGCAGATAGCTCTCGTGTAACTTTGCGCAAAATTAAAAAACAAACCACTTATAAGAGTGATAAATCTGTTTGTTACACAGCTAGAAGAATTTGACAATGTTAGTGAGATTGAGAAACTTGTAGTTTTATGATTCGTTTGTTTTTGTATCTGCTCTGCTGGCGACTACTTTTGTATGTAGTTTCTTTGTCACTTAAAGACGTTTCTGAAATAAGTTTAAAGATTTATTATTTAGGTGTTAAAGGATGTATATTTGTACTGTGTATTCGCTACCTTCTTAATATAGATACTACTGTACTTGTGATAGGTTTCTTGAACAACGACAGTTATGGTGTAAACCGGATAAAGAAAAAGGTGTCTTTAGACACCTCGAAATAACGGTTATACACCATAATGCAAAGGTATAATCAGTGGTGTACTTTGAAGCGAAGACAATGTATCGTAAATTAAAGATATGTCCTGTAAGTTAGCCCACCAGAGGCTCAGCGGTATGTCTGCGGACTTACAATGCTAAAATACCTGGTTTCGATACCCGTGGTGGGCAGAGCATAGATAGCCCTTTGTGTAGCTTTGTGCTTAATTCAAAACAACAGCAACAACCTGTAAGTTAAAGATATCCTTGTTACTGTAGCTTAATACAACGTCATATCTGATAATAAACCTTAAACTAAAGATATGCCTGATAACATAAGATAAAGTAAAGTTATGTCTAATAATGTACCTTAAGGTAGAAATATGTCTGGTAATGTAGTTTAAGTTAATGCTGATTTTAGAGAAAATACTGTAAAAAAAAAAAAGATCGCTTGTAACTTGTCTTTTGTTACTATCGTTGGGTCTGACACGTGTACTTTTACAAAATGTAATAGTGTTTTATCTTAAACTAAACATTTGAAAACGGGCTCACGAAAAGGGGGTTAAATTGTCACGTATAAAAACCAGCTGTTAAATAATATATATAATGCATTTTCGTAATGGTAGAGGGCGGTAAATGTCAGAGTATTGGGTATATATAAAAAAGTTATTTTTGTATAAAAATTAATACTTCATGACTTCGATACTTTTACCAGAGAGAACTATCACATCTCTGTATTAGCAGTACTTATAATACTAAAATTTGGTGCTTGATTCCACACGATGAACAAAGTGCAGATAGTTAGTTTACTGTAGGGGTAGCTTTGAAAACTCTCAATACGTTTGTAATCTGCTGCCATCTAGTGAAGTTTATATGTAACACGTGCAGAGTCTTATCAGAATTAGTTGTGGTTTGCTTTGTTTGGAATTTCGCGCAAAGCTACGCGAGGGATATCTGCTCTAGCCGTTCCTAATTTAACAGTATAAGACTAGAGGGACGACAACTAGTCATCACCACTCACCGTCAACACTTGGGCTACACTTTTACCAACGAATAGTGGGTTTTACCGTAACTTTATAACGTCCTCACGGCTGAAAGGGCGAGCATGTTTGGTGCGACGGTGATTCGAACCCGCAGTTAGTTGTGAAACAGTAGACTTTTGTGCATTAATAAAATACCTTCAAGTTTGTTAAAATAAATCACAATAAACACACTGACATGATAAACCCGTGATCGTAGTGCAATATTTTACGTTCATGATTATTATTGAAAGTTGTTGCTAGTAGCAACATTTTGTTGCCTTGAGTGCTTTTTGTTAGAAACCTCTACAGAAATAGTGGTACAAACACTATGTCACAATATGGGGTAACGAGAAAAGGAACAGATGGAAGTTAATAGGAAATGTAATCACTAGAAACATTAGTAAAGGATTTCACTCTTACCTGTTGCAAGGTCACTGGTCTCCAAATGAGGAGTCAGCTCATACCCGGTGTAACTTATGGGATTTCTACCTAATATTCAACTGAACCCAAGAATAATATAGGAATATTAAATCATTAATTAGCCGATAAGAACCAATTTTTGCGACTAAATTGCGCCATCTAGTAGTTTTAATATTAACCTTCCAGCATAGTATTTTATTAATTTTTATGAAAGCGATTTGATGAAGAATGAACACTAGAGGAAACGTGACTCAGCAAAAATTCTGCAGGCTTATGAAGCTAAAAACTGAATTTCGATACCAATTGTGGACAGAGCACAGATAGCCCATGTAATGTGTTTTTAATAACAACCTAACCTTTATAAAGCTGCACTTTCTTCAGAACTCGTCTGTAAAAATATAAAATCTGTTGCACAGTAATTTACGCCATTGGTCAGTTATTCATTGTAAAAAATTGGGTGTAATTTGTTTTTAATATTGTTCTGTAACGGATTGAAATGTGGATAAGTTTTCTTGATAGATTTTGAGTTTGTTTAATGTGCAAACATGAATATAAAATACCTACTTGCAAACGTTTTTAATAATCTATTTATACGTCTATTTTAAAACGTTTTATGACTACAATTACAATACAGTTTAAATACATTGTTAAATACTATAGAATTAACTAGCAGTGGCGAAAATGTAACTAAATATAGTTTAGAACCACTAAAACCTTGTACACCAACTTAGTAAAATAAAAAAATAATGTTTTTATTGACTCTCATTTATAATTACCATAAAGTATATAGAAAACCATATGTAGACGTCGAGACGAGAAACGTAATACATATATACAGTGGAGACTTGTGTATGATACACTGCTTAACCCGTTATGGTTAAAACGTAACACGTATATACAGTGGAGACTTGTGTATGATACACTGCTTAACCCGTTATGGTTAAAACGTATTTTGTCTATGTTGTAATACCGTGGTAGGTAACAACTGACAAATGTATTTTGGGTGTATTGAAAAAGAACGTTTATTAAAACAGATTTTTGAGTCACGTTCAGCCACATTGTGAAGAGCACGTGAATCGTGTGATCATTGGTTTTGATGCTCCTATTAAAGTTTCAATAACTTTAAATTAATGAAGGTGTCTAATTACGTTATTACTGTAGGAAACATATACACAACAATCAACATGTTCCATGTCTTTAAATAATTAAAGAGAAATTGTTACATACTTTCATTAATAGATTGAAGTCACGGGTTAGTGTTTGCTAGTTTTAAAATTTCGTGCAAAGGTACACGAGAGCTATCTGCTCTAGCCTTCTCTAATTTAGCACTGTAAGACCAGAGGGAATGCAGCTAGTCATCACCATCCACCGCCAACTCTTGGGCTACTCTTTTACTGACGAATAGTGGGATTGATCATGACTTATAACGCCCCCACAGCTGAAAGGGCGAGAGTGTTTGGTGTGCTAGAATTCGAACCCGTCATCCTCGGATTACGAGTCGAGTGCCTTAACCACCTGGTCATGCTGGGCCTCACGGGTTATATTGGAACAAAATGTGGATGGAACAATAGGGTGAGTTAGAATTATTTTATAAATCTTGGATTGATGAACGTCAATGGTTTATTATAGATCAAAATGTTGTGATGTATTACGTGTTTGAATAATTTATTCACTTGTTCTCCTGTCTGTTTAATAGGCATATATATATGTTTATATTTACTTATGATTTTAATAATTATTTATGATAGTAATAGTTGGTGAAGTGATTAAAACTGTTTTATTAAAGAATATTCAACATTAATTCAACTGTTACTTCTGAGGTTATTGAATATAGTTAATGAAATCTGTTATATTAATATATCATCCATGTTAAATATATAGTAGTGTGTAATAATTATTTATAGATGTTACGGATAATAGTGATAAATCAGTCATGTAAATAATGAGTGAATACGTTTTTATTTCTGTATAAAACCTGGTTTGGTTGTTTTATTAAAAAGTATCAAAAAGCTGAGAAAGAGAACTGTATATACATCACGTTTCAAATGACGTTTTCTCTAAACTACTGAACCTTGTTTCCAGAACTCCAACCGATTTGTTTGTTTTGAATTTCGCGCAAAGCTACACAAGGGTTATCTGCACTAGCCGTCCATAATTTAGCAGTGTAAGACTAGAGGAAAGACAGATACCCCTCACCACCCACCGCCTACTCTGGGGCAACTCTTTTATCAACGAATAGTGGGATGATCGTAAAACCGCCCCCAGGGCTAAAGAGACAAGCCCCTTAATATGACGGGGTTTCGAACCCGCGACATTTGTATTGGGAGTCGAGTCTCTTAACCACTTGGCCATGCTGAGCTTAATTCTAATTGAAGCTTGTAATGCAGTTATACAGTGGAGAACTATAAACGATAACCACCTAACTGACTCTAGTTAAATAAAATAATTCCAGCTGATAATGAAATATATTGTAACATAACGACAGGTAATAATGAACAAACCCGCTGTGCCACTAGAGGGTAGTCTTGGTGAAAAGAACTTTTCGTTAAACATAATTATCAAATTGTAGTCAACTATATTAGGAAGAAACCTTTTATCATATGATTATTAAAATGTATTCTCACAAGCAAAGGCTAATTGTAAATTAATTAAAGTGTGCAATTTTATTATTATCTTAGGCAAAACTATCCTATACAGATATTGGTGTAAAATACGAAAACAAAGACATTCAACAGATTAGCGTAATTATAGCAACAATGATAAATTACTCAATCATCTGGTTATATTAGAATATATTCATGATTGAACAAAATGGCGAATTAGAACTTTTTTTTGAAATAAGAGACTCAAGGTTGTCGATGGTAAATTGTAAATCAAACTATTGTGGAGTTTCTTTATTAGTTTTTATTTGTTTACTGCGGTACCTATATATTACGGGGTTTTTAAATTGTTTGTTTTAATAGACAAATAATTGTTATACATTGCACACGTAAGCTTGACCTGAATTTTTACTTGTTTTTAAATTTTGCATAAAGCTACATGACGGTTATCTGCGCTAGCCATCCTTAATTTAACAGTGTAAGATTAGAGGGAAGCCAGCTAGTCATCATCACCAACCGCCAACTCTTGGCCTTCTTTTTTACCAACGAATAATAAGATTGGTCGTCACGTGTGATATTAAAAACTACGAGTAAGTTTTTAATATTTACATATAGGTGGCCCGGCATGGCCAGGTAAGTTAAGGCGTGCGACTCGTAATCTGTAAGGTTGCGGGTTCGAGTCCCCTTCGCACCAAACATGCTTATCCTTTCAGCCGTGGGAGCGATATAATGTGACGGCCAATCCCACTATTCATTGGTAAGAGAATTGGAGGTGGGTGGTGATGACTAGTCTCACACTGCTAAATTAGGGACGGCTAGCGCAGATAGCCCTCGTGTAGCTTTGCGCGAAATTCAAAAACAAACTGACATAGACTTGAGAATAAATCTCCGCTAGTACAGCGCTAAAATAAGGGGTTCTATTCCCCTCGGTGAGCTTAGCAAATGTCCCGATGTGGCTTTGCAATAAAAAAAACACACATGAAAAACACACTCTAGAAAACAAATTTTGCGGATAAATTATACATTTCGTCACTAGATGACGCTACTAATGTTTGTTTCTCTTCTCAATTGTGATGAAAGTGTCATTGTGGTATCTCCATGCAAGAATATTATATATAGATATTTATAGAATCTTCTAGCGTCATTCTTGAAGAATTTTTCATAAGTTTAAGATAAGCCTAAATTAAAAAGTGATCGTATAAGCATATACACTGCAGATAATTGTAAAAGTAACAACAAAAAAAATGATAAGTGAACCGGTGAGCCTGAAACGTGCTATTATTTCTTTCTCCAGAAAGAAGCTATGTCTCAAGTGCCTCTGACAATGACGTTTATGGCCACTGTGAACCACACTGACATGCTCTTCGATAACCTCAGGCACCTGGTTAATTTCTGGGTAGGACTAAGACTGCAGTAACGTGAACTTAATCTCGGTTAACCGTTATCGAAGAGTTTGCTAGAATACTGGTGTAATCACAAAAGGCATGGCGTCTGGTATTCAAACGGTATCAGGAAAAGGGGCCTACGTTGTACGCAAAAATGGCTCAACCTAGCTTCTAGAACACTGACAGTATTTTATTTATTTCTTATCTATATGCAGTAAGAGAAATGAGCCAGGGGTGGGTGGTAGAAGGGGCTAGACGTATAAAGGACATTTAGGTGAAATTTATTTCCGCCAATGAAGCGTCACATCTGTCGTCAGAGTTCTCGTGAGGTTTGCCGGCTAAATGTTTATACACTGCTCTACTATTGGCCGCGTCAAACCCTGTGTCCGGGTAAACAAACACGGATAAGTCGTTACAAGACGGTGGTTATCTCTACCCCGTTTTGCCCATTCTCACGCCCAGGGATTCGTGAGTTTTGACGTAACAATAGCCAGAACCCCTGCCAACAACGTGCCTGTATATAAAGATTAATGCTTGACGGTAGGAAATATGATTCTTTCTTTCACAGCTTTGATAGCAGTTTTATGTATCTTCACTGTTAAGGTTCAAGTTCATCCTGAACTCCGTTCTCACCGATAAACTTTGTTAAAATGAACGTATCTTGCTGGCTCTCAGAACACCCCCCCAGAAAAAATCAAACAAAAAAACAGTTGCTTCACTCGGTCAGTTAAAAATCACCTTGGCTGTTTTAGTTTTAACAATAACTTGTTGTTAGTGCCATAGTCAAGAAACGTTTGGTTGGTATTATTGTTTTCAATAGCTTGGTTGTTACTATTGTTGTTTTTAAAGGTTTGGTTAATATTGTTATTTTAAATATTTGGTTGATATTATTGTTCTTAAAGGTTTGGCTGATATTGTTGTTTCTAAAGGTTTGGCTGATATTGTTGTTTCTAAAGGTTTGGCTGATATTGTTGTTTCTAAATATTTGGTTGATATTGTTGTTTCTAAAAGTTTGGTTGATATTGTTGTTTCTAAAGGTTTGGTTGATATTGTTGTTTTAAAGGTTTGGTTGATATTGTTGTTTTTAAAAGTTTGGTTGATATTGTTGTTTTTAAAAGTTTGGTTGATATTGTTGTTTTTAAAAGTTTGGTTGATATTGCTGTTTCCAAAGGTTTGGAGCATATTGTTGTTTTTAAATATTTGGTTGATATCGTTGTTTTAAAGGTTTTTCAGGGTGTTCGTGGCTCTGTTGTTGTCAAGTCTGTTGGCTTATATCAACCCAAAACGCTGGGTTTAAATGGCTGTCATTAGATTATTTGGTCGATATGCTGTCCTCCAAGTGTTTCATTGGTTCTGTACGTGGTTGGTGTTATATTCCTCTGACACGTTTAGTAGTATCTCTGTTCCCAATGTGTTTCATTGGCTCTGTACGTGGTTGGTGTTATATTCCTCTGACACGTTTGGCAGTATCTCTGTTCCCAATGTGTTTCATTGGTTCTGTTTTCTTCGTATGTTTGGTTGGAACGTTGTCCTCCAAATATTATCTCCATCACACCAAACATGTTCGCCCTTTTAGCCGCGGGGACGACCACCACCTTTCGCCAGATTAAACATTTATTACACAGATTTATTTAGTCTAGATATACATTATCTCATAGTATTATTAATAAGTAGCTGTGGTACCCGTCCCCTGGATGGAAGTTATGTAATTTCTCTGTTAATGAAAGGTTACTTTGGTTTTTTTTTTTCTAAAACACCCATAAAAACCATAAAAAAACAAAATGTAAAATCGCAACTTTCCATGCACCACCTCATGAACTCCAGAAATCATCAAGCCAAATTTGATGAAGATCTGTCAACAGGGGGCGAAGTAGTGGTAAAAAATGCAAGCAAAAAAAATTGTATGTATCTTCCTACTTATCCAACTAGCCTCCATACAAAAGTATTATATTTATGGTGTGTGAAATAAAGAACGTACTGATCCAATTTAAATCAATTTTTATAATAAGCAGGGCGGAACTGTGCTAACGTTAGTATAACATGTGAATTAATGCAATAAATGTAATATATATCCACGTCGGTGATCAAAGGGTTAATAAATGATCATATGTGTTTCCAGAGTCAAATAGAAAGATGGCGCTTATTTTACTTTTTACAGTTGTAGCACCAGTGCTGTTTTTTCTTCAAATTACTAAACATGCGTATAGTATTATTACTGTGTGGGTGAAAAAAATACACTTAATCTCTATATGATGCCAGGTTTCATTCTTTCGATTTCTCTGCTCACCTCCCGCAGTGGCACAGCGGTACGTGTGCGGACTCACAATGCTGGAGACCGAGTTTCGACACCCGTGATGCGCAGACCATTGACTGCCCATGATGTAGCTTTGTGCTTAACATCAAAACAAACGAACAATCGATTTGTTTAGTTAGTGATTAAGACTAGAATTCCTCGAAACCGGTATAACTGAACTACAAATGGTAAATCGAATGATAACTTTAGCTTCATTTTTATTTTCTCAGAAACTGGTTTCTTTAAATCCAACTATCACACCGTTAAAACTAGAAACCAACATAGCTAACACCAATCACCAAGCAGTTAAAAGTAGAAAAGATATAATTTTTGTTCACTTCCAGGAAGGATTGTTTGAAGTACAATATGGCGGCGTTCAATGACACAGGTGGTATTGTGACGTCACATGTGACGTGATATACAAACTTTTACCTCTTCCACTTACCTTTGCGTAGGGTACAAAGCAGGATCAGATGACACTTCAGTTAGTATACAAAATGATGGACATAAATTATACGCTAATAAACCGTGCAGGTCACTGTTAAATTTTGCTCAACACCAAACAAGAACTATCTTCGCTAATCGTCCCTGATATTGTGGCAACAAACTCGAGGGAAGGCAGCTAGTCAACACCTCCCACTGCCAACTCTTGAAATAGTTTTGTCAGATATACTAGTTGGGGTTTGACTGTCACTCTTATAATGCTCTGAAAGCCACAAAGTGTAGAGCATGATTTTATTATTATTATTTTGGTTGTTGACGGTAACAGGACACGCAAACCACGGAACCTCAGATCCACAGTCCGGAACGCTAACCAGTGGGATGCGCTCAGTCTATGATGAAGATGGAGGGAAAGGATAAGGGTAGGGGAAGGCGTTAGTTAAAGTATATTGAGCAGATGATTTATGCTATAAACAGTAGGCGTGTAATCATATGTAGATATATAAATATACTATACTTACATCTGAGCCTGTGTACCGACCAAGCCGTTGACCACCAGCTGAGATACTGAGCGTACATGTGTGTTTATATCTCACATGTGTGAAATCAATGTGTTATTTGTAGCTATTGGGAGGTTGTAATGTGTCGTGATTTGTCATCACTCTGCTTGTAACACGAGACCACCTACAAGGTTCAATTTTCTTAACTTCTTTTACTTGTTATTCTAAGCCAGCGAGTTCTCTACAAACACGAGCGAAATTTCTTCTTTAGCAAGTACCAGGAGAATATTCGACATCTTTATTTAATAGGTCAATTTATGAAAAAGAACTAAGTAAGAACATGTTGACCCATCTTATTCCAGGTCTAAGTGAGATTGTTTTTCTACATTAGATCACGGTTCTGTTTAAACAGTGTTAGACTTTTCTACATCACAGCAAAATTCTGTTTAAATACTATGAGTATTTTCTATATTATAACACTTCTGTTTAAAGAGAAATTTTCTACATCAGAGCGCAATGCTATCTAAATACTGTGAGTATTTTTCATATTATAACACTATTCTGTTTAAAGAGAGATTTTCTACATTAGAGCGCAATGCTGTTTAAATACTGTGAGTATTTTCTATATTATAACAGTTTTGTTTAAAGAGAGATTTTCTACATTAGAGCGCAATGCTGTTTAAATACTGTGAGTATTTTCTATATTATAACAGTTTTGTTTAAAGAGAGATTTTCTACATTAGAGCACAGTGTTGTGTAAATACTGTAATTTCTACATCATAACATGAGTATGGTTAAATACTGAATTGTTTTTTTTTTTTTACATTAGAGCACTGTTCTGTTACAAGAGAGTTAGATTTTCTACATTAGAGCACAGCGATGTTCAAAAACAGTGAGCATTTTTTTCCACTGAGCACAATTCTGTTTAAATGTATTGAGAAATTTCTACATTATAACAAAGATATGTTTAAACACAGTTAAATATTTCTACTCTACGAAATATATATTTTTTGTTTTTCAATATATTGAAAGATTTCTACATTAAAACGTGGGTGTGTTTTATAAGTACGGTGAAAAATATTTGATTGCAACTCGTGCTTTGATAAATCAGAGGTTTGTGACGAAACCTTGTTGATGAATACCCAAATGTCAATTTCCGAAGTCACGTGACCAAGACAGTTTCTTATTTTCTTACTTCCGTTGCAACATGTGCAATATTACAAAATAACGAATGTTTCTTAACAGCTATGTCAGCCTGGACTGTTTGGTGTGTTTGTTGTTAAGCAGCTTTAAATGCACAGCGATAAGTTTAAAGACTCTCTAACACGGCTCACTGAGTAGCTTCGTGTACTTAACTTGTGAGTAACCCCTGAGGATTTAGCTCCGGAACTCGCATCCTCGCGGGACAAATACAGATATATATTTGACTCTCATTCGGTTCTTCTTTGGTGTCAAAAAAGAATAAAAAGAAATACTGCATTAAAAGTGCACGTGGGTCACCCCCCCTCTTCCTTACCTTAGTTAAGTCAAGCCTGGTATGGTAAAGGGTTCTGTTGACTAGCTGCCTTTCATTTAGTCTATCAGTTCAAACGTGCCCCTGCATGGCCAGGTGGTTAAGGCACTCGACTCGTAGTGCGAGGGTCGCAGGTTCGAATCCCCGTCATACCAAACACGTTCGCCCTTTCAGCCGTGGGGCGTTATAATGTCACGGTTAATCCCACTATTCGGTGGTAAAAGAGTAGTCCAAGAGTTTGCGTTGGGTGGTGATGACTAGGTGTCTTCCCTCTAGTCTTACACTGCTAAATTAGGGACGGCTAGCGCAGATAGCTCTAGTGTAGCTTTGCGCGAAATTCAAACCTAGGGAATGGGTTTTATGTAGTTATCCCTTGTGTAGCTTCATAATATAGTCTTCAAACAAGACAAATATGAAAAAAGTTTTTGCTTTTCCAAATATTTTTGTTTGAAGGAAGATTTTTTGAGAGTCCGTAACACATTAAACTGTATTTGGTTGACGTGAATCAAATAGCACTCATTTGAGATTCTATTTGAAATACAAGAAAGAAGGAAATATTTGTGCCATTAATTTATATATATATAATCTGCACAAAGTCAATTTGTTTGTTCACTGATAATCACAAACTGCACAGCGAGCTATCTGTGATCTAACAACCTCGGGTATCGAACCTTTACTTTAAACATTATAAGACCCATAATCGTTTCGCTGATTCCCCCGTGGGTTGGCATTCAAAATCTATAAACAACGAGGCCAAGGGGTTAACGTTCTGGACTGCTAATCGGAGGTTCTGATATTCGTGTCTCGTTACTGTAAAAAATAAAGAAAGAAATCGGGGTGACAAGAGTAGCCTTAGGGCTAGCGTACGTTCTATTTACTACAAAGTTGCTTTACCTCAGCCCAACATGTCATTTCAAAATTGAGGAAGGCTAGTGCAATTATCCCTCTTGTAGCTTTGAAAAAATTCGACAAACAAAGAGATAAAACTAGATGAAATATGAAAAACAAGAGAAATTTCTAAAATTCTGTTTTCTCTTTACAAACGGACAGACTATCGATTACGACAGTAAGAAATGTAACCTTTAGTGACCTTATGAAAACACTGTGATCTATCCATAATGAGTAGGAATATTAGCTGGCTAACAAGAAATACTCCTGGTGGGTCAGTAGGATGTTTATTGGCTTAATACGATAAAATGAGGGACTCGATTCCATTTAGTTGTGGCCCGGGCATGACCCAGTGGTAAGGGCGCTCGACTCATAATATGAGGGTCGTGGGTTCGAATCTTCGTCTCCCTTTTCCTCCCAACCTGCTCACCTTTTAAGTCGTGAGGGCGTTATAATGTTACGATTAATTTTACTATTCATTGGTAAAAGAGTAGGTCAAGAGTTGGCGTTGGGTAGTAATGACTAGCTTCCTTCCCTCTAGTCTAGGACTACTAAATTAGGGACGGCTAGCAGAGATAGTCCTCTTGTTGCTTGGCGCGGAATTAAAAAAAAAGCAAAAAAACAAAAGCATTCGGTTGTCGTACCGCATATAGATAGAAGTGTCTCGTTTTCTGCATGTTAACTTTGTAACTTAACAACTGACCAACTTTAGTGTACAGTGAACTTAAGAAATGTAGAAGAAAAATATTAAACTTAAGGCGGTGTGTTTAGTATAAGGTTTTAAGCCTTATAACATTTCAACAAGTCTATAAATATATATATTACAAGTATAGGAGAAAACTATTGCATTTAAGAAACTATCAAACTTAAGTTTTTCAATTTAATATTTGATTTTATGTCATATAACATTTCAACGATTCTAAAAAATAATACAAACATAAACACACATATATACATATATTAGTTTAAGCTGTGTAATATTTTCATGGTTTTATAATATATACATATGCGTAACAGATACAACGAGGTGCTACTTTCTTGGAACTAGACACAGACTTAATGTTTATTAAAAGAAAAAAAATCCTGAGAATAAACGCACCATAGTAACTAGGAAATGACCTATGATAACGATATGTCTTCTCCTTTTCTTAAAGATCAGGCTGTAATTATAAACAATATATATATATATAAGTAATGAGATCAAATTTACAACGAAAATTAAAAGAAGAAAAAATTGAAGTATGAACAGGAATTTTCGAAGAGGTCAAAAAGTGCTTGATATTCCAGTTATGTGTTATTTACACAAACTTATCACGATTTTATTCGAACTTATACTGAGGGTAAGAAGGATGGAAATGGTTAAGTGACACCAACTGAAACACTCGTCTTAGGAAAGAACTAGAACCGAACAAACATGAGGAATACGTTTGTGTGGTTGTCCGCCAGAGGGAGAGAAAGAAGAAAAAATGGCTACCCAAATAATGAACCATAAGAACCTAAGACAAAATATCCCATATGTTATGCAACTTTGTACATCATAAGACTCGCTGGAACCTGGTTATGCCCCGTAATCCAAGGATCGCAGATTCGAATCTCCGTCGCATCAAAATATGCTAGTCCTTTTAGCTGTGGGGGGGGGGGGTTGAAATTTGATGGTCAATTCCGCTATTCGGTGGTAAAAGAGTAGTCCAAGAGTTGGCGGTTGGTGGTGATGACTAGGTGCCTTTCCTCTGGTTTTACACTGCTAAATTAGGGACGGCTAGCACAGATAGCCCTCGAGTAGCTTTGTGCGAAATTCAAAAACAAACAAACGAACTATTTAATCACAAGTGTGTTAAGTAAGAACCCATGACATAAAAGAGAGGAGTGAATGTATGTATGAGATAAAAGTTCATGACCTTGTCTCCAACACATTGTTCCTCTTTGTAGTTTATGATGATTTAAGACTTGTGACAAAAAATTACTTTTTGAGTAGAATAATTCTCGCTACTTTGACCTCTAACCTAAAAACATTATATTTTTTTGCACATGTCAAGCACAGTCCTTTTATTTTATTCTAACCTTTCACGCTCACATCCAAAACAAAAAAAGCTTGCTTGAGTTACAGCCAATACATTATGTCATTCTCTCATCTTTCGAAAGTCCGTATTTTAAATGACCACAACTCAAAAACTGTTTCACAAGGAAATACAATATTGACAGATCCACCTTGAAAACCATAGTTGGATATAGTACACGGCGTTTCAAAACTCTCACACAAAAATGGATATGGTACACAGTTTCAAAAACTGTCACACTAAAAATGGACATCATATTACACGATGTTTCGAAAACTGTCACACAAAAATGGACATCATGTTATACGGTATTTCAAAAAGTGTCACACAAAAATGGACTTTATATTCCACGGTGTTTCAAAAGCTGTCACGGTTAAAATGGACATAATATTCCACGGTGTTTCAAAAGCTGTCACGCTTAAAATCGACATAATATTCCACGATGTTTCAAACACGCTTAAAATGGACATAATATTCTACGATATTTTAAACACCCATTCCATCATCCTCACTCATCATGTCAAAATTTTTTCGTAAATGGAGCTACTGTAGGCATCTTCTGTTTAAAACAGTGTTCAATATCTACTGTAGGCATCATCTGTTAAAACAGTGTTCAATGTCTCTGCTTCACTTTAATCCCCACCAGCAAACTCCAGAAAAGAAACTTAACTCACCAGTCTAGTGCTGTTGAAAGACAAATACAAATAAATTTTAGTTGTAAAAAACAGAGATTTAGGTATGAAGATGTAATGTAGTTTTGATCACTGTATCATGACAAAAGTTTAGTGCATAAAACCTAATATTCTTAGTATGACTACTGGTTAAAACTGGTATAAAACTTACCATTTTTAGTACGACTATTGGTATAAAACTTACCATTCTTAGTGTGGCTATTGGTAAAAATTGTTTACCTCAGTTTTTATTCTTTGGTATTAAACACAAAGAAACACAATGGGCTGTCTGTGCTATGCTCAACAGCGTTATAAGCCTACGGGCTTACCCCTAAGCTCATAGACTGGGGAAATTTTTTCTTATGGGAGCGAAATTTTAAAGAAATAATAATTTTAAAATCTGTTTATTTATTTAACCTACGGGTCAAAATTCAAATTGATTTTAAACCTAGTGTGTCTTGAAAAAGGTCGTAGTTAAATAAACAACAACAATTTAACAAAGGATAACAGAGTAGTGTGTCAAGTTTTGTTGCGTTATTCTAAGCATTTTCAATCTGCGAAATTCTGTTTTATAATATATTCAATGTGTAAAATGGTGTTTCGTAATACACAGGCTTTCCCATGATCCCCTTGTTCGAGATTATTATTCCACACATTCACAATGCTGACAATAGTTTGATTGTTTCATAATTTTTAACAAAGCAATACACGAGTTACCTGTGTATAGTCGTTCTTAATTTTGAACTGAGGGAAGGCAGCTAGTCAACAACGTCCATTGCCAACATATGTCTGATAGAACAGTGAGATTTGACTGTTGATCTTATAACGCATCCATGGCCCAAAGGTACGGAGAGAATTTTTGTTTTAACGGGTCGCAAACCGTGAATTTGCGGATCGGTAACAGTAGTAATATTAAGCATTGCGAGTTTAAATAATTGCTTGTTGTTTGCTTTAACGCAAGGCTGCACAACTAGTGGTGAATATGAATGGGGATCGAATTAGAAACCTAAGCGTTACAATTACAGCAAATGAGTTTGTTTGTTTGTTTTTTGAATTTCGCACAAAGCTACTCGAGGGCTATCTGTGCTAGCCGTCCCTAATTTAGCAGTGTAAGACTAGAGGGAAGGCAGCTAGTCATCACCACCCACCGCCAACTCTTGGGCTACTCTTTACCAACGAATAGTGGGATTGACCGTCACATTATACACCCCCCACGGCTGGGAGGGCGAGCATGTTTTAGCGCGACGCGGGCGCGAACCCGCGACCCTCGGATTACGAGTCGCACGCCTTACGCGCTAGGCCATGCCGGGCCCAGCAAATGAGAAAATAAAAATAAAAATGGGGATTTTAGAATATTTTGTTGCCTCATGAAAGGAAGTTTCTAGAACAGAGAGATAACTTAAGGGCGTCATTAATTTCATCTACTACGGACTGATTGGTTTGGTTTGTTTTGAATTTTCGCGCAAAGCTGTACGAGGGTTATCTGTGCTAGCCGTCCCTAATATAGCAATGTAAGATTAAAGAGAGGGCAGTTAGTCATCACAACCCATCGCTAACTCTTGAGCTACTCTTTCATCAACGAATAGTGGGATTGACCGTCACATTATAACGCGCCCACGGCTGAAAGAGCGAGCATGTTTGGTGCGAGAGATATTCGAATCCGCAACCCTCAGATTACGAGTCGAGTGCCTTGACCACCTGGCCATGCCGGGGCCCTGTGTAAAGAGTAAACATACTAATATGATTCGTAGTAGTGATGACACCTGATTTTGAAACAATTTTTCCAAAATTGTTTTCACACCAAAATGTTTGTACGTTCGTGACTCTGTTAGATATGAGGTCGCTAACAACAGATTCACTCTCACACACACAAACAAACTGTAAACTACTTTAATATTAACCCTACTAATAAGTACAGAGACTTCATAGAAAAATGAGCTATTTCAGAAAGTTTTTTGTCAGCTTTTTTACAACAGGTTTTATCATAAACCAAAAAACTAAGTTTGTTGAATATGAACCCCTAGCGGTAACGAACAATAGCAATACTGTCCAGTGATTAAAGTTACCTCAATTAAAAAAAACAAGAACAACAAAACACTCAACAAATTAAACAGAATTCTCTTCTTGCAATATATTAAAGTCCGGGTAACGAATTCATTTTCTTTAACCCTGTCTGACAGGTCGTGAACCGACTGACTTAAAAAACAAAAAGAAACAATTACAGGCGGTGGTGTTCAATTTACTTACTGGGTGTGCATGATAACTAAAGTATTAGGGCGGTGGTGTTCAATTTACTTACTGGGTGTGCATGATAACTAGGGTATTAGGGCGATGGTGTTCAATTTACTTACAAGGTGTGCATGATAACTAGGGTATTAGGGCGGTGGTGTTCAATTTACTTACTGGGTGTGCATGATAACTAGGGTATTAGGGCGGTGGTGTTCAATTTACTTACTGGGTGTACATGATAACTAGGGTGTCAGAGCGGTGGTGTTCAATTTACTTACTGGGTGTACATGATAACTAGGGTATTAGGGCGGAGGTGTTCAATTTACTTACTGGGTGTACATGATAAAGGGGGTGTCAAAGCGGTGGTGTTCAATTTACTTACTGGGTGTACATGATAAAAGGGGTGTCAGAGCGGTGGTGTTCAATTTACTTACTGGGTGTGCATGATAACTAGGATATTACGGCGGTGGTGTTCAATTTACTTACTGGATGTACATGATAGAGGGGGTGTCAGAGCGGTGGTGTTCAATTTACTTACTAGGTGTGCATGATAACTAGGGTATTAGGGCGGTGGTGTTCAATTTACTTACTGGGTGTACATGATAACTAGGGTATTAGGGCGGAGGTGTTCAATTTACTTACTGGGTGAGCATAATAACTAGGGTATAGGGCGGTGGTGTTCAATTTACTTACTGGGTGTACATGATAACTAGGGTATTAGGGCGGAGGTGTTCAATTTACTTACTGGGTGTGCATAATAACTAGGGTATTAGGGCGGTGGTGTTCAATTTACTTACTGGGTGTGCATAATAACTAGGGTATTAGGGCGGTGGTGTTCAATTTACTTACTGGGTGTGCATAATAACTAGGGTATTAGGGCGGTGGTGTTCAATGTACTTACTGGGTGTGCATAATAACTAGGGTATTAGGGCGGTGGTGTTCAATTTACTTACTGGGTGTGCATGATAACTAGGTTATTAGGGCGGAGGTGTTCAATTTACTTACTGGGTGTACATGATAAAGGGGGTGTCAAAGCGGTGGTGTTCAATTTATATTTTGTGTATTAATGCTAACAGGGTGTCAAAGTAGTGGTTATAAAATTTGCTTATTGGGTGTTCATGCCAACAAGCTGTCAGGATGGTGAATATACAATTTTATGTATTTGCTGTTAATTGTAGTCTCATATATCACTGATGCGGTACTTGTATACAGTTATATACAGAAATTTGAACAACTGATAGTTTAATGTAGTGATAAAGGTGTTGCCTTTAGGTGTGCCTTGTTCTTCTATAAGTGCGTGTGCGTGTTTATGGTGTAAAATTTAACTCTGGATTTAACACAAGACGTTCCTCGAACAGAAATGAGGGTTGATCAGATGTTTGTGTTCTTACAGCAAAGCCACAGCGGGCTATCTGCGGGGTCCTCATTTTAGCGCTGTAAATCCGAACTTACCGCTGTCCCAACAGGGGACTGACTATGTGGAATAATGTTCCGTAAATCACAAAAATAAATGGGATTTGCATCATAATTTTTTGAAATGGGGAACACGATCTTGAAATAACATAGTGTTAGATATTTAAATCCTCGAGTAGAAGGTCCTAAAATACGGAACTGGAGAGAACTGTCGCCGGAATATCTGAAATACGAAACTAGAAGGAACTGTTGACGGAATACCTGAAATACGGAACCAGAAGGAACTGTTGACGGAATATCTGAAATACGGAACTAGAAAGAACTTTTTCCGGAATATGTAAAATACGGAACTAGAAGGAACTGTTGCCGGAATATCTGAAATACGGAACTAGAAGGAACTGTTGATGGAATATCTGAAATACAGAACTAGAAGGAACTGTCGCCGGAATATCTGAAATACGGAACTAGAAGGAACTGTTGCCGGAATATCTGAAATACGGAACTAGAAGGAGCTGTTGCCGGAATATCTGAAATACGGAACTAGAAGGAACTGTTGCTGGAATATCTGAAATACGGAACTAAAAAGAACTGCTACCGGAATATCTGAAACACAGAACTAGAAGGAAATGCTGCCGGAATATCTGAAATACGGAACTAAAAGGAACGGTTGTCGGAATATCTGAAATACGGAACCAAAAAGAACTGCTGCCGGAATATCTGAAACACAGAACTAGAAGGAAATGCTGCCGGAATATCTGAAATACGGAACTAAAAGGAACGGTTGTCGGAATATCTGAAATAAAGAACTAAAAGGAAATGCTGACGGAATATCTTAAATACGGAACTAGAAGGAACTGTTGCCGGAATATCTGAAATACAGAACTAAAAGGAAATGCTGACGGAATATATGAAATACGGAACTAGTAGGAACTGTTGACGGAATATCTGAAATACAGAACTAAAAGGAAATGCTGACGGAATATCTGAAATGCTACGGAATATCTGAAATACGGGAAGGAACTGTTGCCGGAATATCTGAAATACGGAACTAAAAAGAACTGCTGCCGGAATATCTGAAATAAAGAACTAAAAGGAAATGCTGCCGGAATATTTGAAATACGGAACTAGAAGGAACTGTTGCCGGAATATCTGAAATACGGAACTAGAAGGAACGGTTGCCGGAGTATCTGAAATAAAGAACTAAAAGGAAATGCTGACGGAATATTTGAAATACGGAACTAGAAGGAACTGTTGCCGGAATATCTGAAATACGGAACTAGAAGGAACTGTTGCCGGAATATCTGAAATACGGAACTAGAAGGAGCTGTTGCCGGAATATCTGAAATACGGAACTAGAAGGAACTGTTGCTGGAATATCTGAAATACGGAACTAAAAAGAACTGCTGCCGGAATATATGAAACACAGAACTAGAAGGAAATGCTGACGGAATATCTGAAATACGGAACTAGAAGGAACTGTTGCCGGAATATCTGAAATACGGAACTAAAAAGAACTGCTGCCGGAATATCTGAAATAAAGAACTAAAAGGAAATGCTGACGGAATATTTGAAATACGGAACTAGAAGGAACTGTTGCCGGAATATCTGAAATACGGAACTAGAAGGAACGGTTGCCGGAATATCTGAAATAAAGAACTAAAAGGAACTGTTGCCGGAATATCTGAAATAAAGAACTAAAAGGAAATGCTGCCGGAATATTTGAAATACGGAACTAGAAGGAACTGTTGCCGGAATATCTGAAATACGGAACTAGAAGGAACGGTTGCCGGAGTATCTGAAATAAAGAACTAAAAGGAAATGCTGACGGAATATTTGAAATACGGAACTAGAAGGAACTGTTGCCGGAATATCTGAAATACGGAACTAGAAGGAACTGTTGCCGGAATATCTGAAATACGGAACTAGAAGGAACTGTTGCTGGAATATCTGAAATACGGAACTAAAAAGAACTGCTGCCGGAATATCTGAAACACAGAACTAGAAGGAAATGCTGCCGGAATATCTGAAATACGGAACTAAAAGGAACGGTTGTCGGAATATCTGAAATACGGAACTAGAAGGAACTGTTGCTGGAATATCTGAAATACGGAACCAAAAAGAACTGCTGCCGGAATATCTGAAACACAGAACTAGAAGGAAATGCTGCCGGAATATCTGAAATACGGAACTAACAGGAACGGTTGTCGGAATATCTGAAATAAAGAACTAAAAGGAAATGCTGACGGAATATCTTAAATACGGAACTAGAAGGAACTGTTGCCGGAATATCTGAAATACAGAACTAAAAGGAAATGCTGACGGAATATCTGAAATACGGAACTAGTAGGAACTGTTGACGGAATATCTGAAATACAGAACTAAAAGGAAATGCTGACGGAATATCTGAAATACGGAACTAGAAGGAACTGTTGCCGGAATATCTGAAATACGGAACTAGAAGGAACTGTTGCCGGAATATCTGAAATACGGAACTAAAAAGAACTGCTGCCGGAATATCTGAAATAAAGAACTAAAAGGAAATGCTGACGGAATATTTGAAATACGGAACTAGAAGGAACTGTTGAACGGAATATCTGAAATACGGAACTAGAAGGAAATGTTGCCGGATATCTGAAATCTGAAATACGGAACTACGGAATATCTGAAATAGAACTAGAAGGAAGAATAGGAACTGTTGACGGAATATCTGAAATACAGAACTAAAAGGAAATGCTGACGGAATATCTGAAATACGGAACTAGAAGGAACTGTTGCCGGAATATCTGAAATACGGAACTAGAAGGAACTGTTGCCGGAATATCTGAAATACGGAACTAAAAAGAACTGCTGCCGGAATATCTGAAATAAAGAACTAAAAGGAAATGCTGACGGAATATTTGAAATACGGAACTAGAAGGAACTGTTGCCGGAATATCTGAAATACGGAACTAGAAGGAACGGTTTCCGGAATATCTGAAATAAAGAACTAAAAGGAACTGTTGCCGGAATATCTGAAATAAAGAACTAAAAGGAAATGCTGCCGGAATATTTGAAATACGGAACTAGAAGGAACTGTTGCCGGAATATCTGAAATACGGAACTAGAAGGAACGGTTGCCGGAATATCTGAAATAAAGAACTAAAAGGAAATGCTGACGGAATATTTGAAATACGGAACTAGAAGGAACTGTTGACGGAATACCTGAAATACGGAACTAGAAGGAACTGTTGCCGGAATATCTGAAATACGGAACTAGAAGGAACTGTTGCCGGAATATCTGAAAAACGGAACTAGAAGGAACTGCTGACGGAATACCTGAAATACGTAACTAGAAGAAACTTGATCAAATATAGGGTTTGTTCTCCTCTGATACTTCGCCAGTACATCAAACTACACAAGATAACCCATGCCTTTAAGAATAAAGTTTGTATTGTGTTAAGCATAAAACTACACAATGGGCTACCCGTGGTCTGTCAAGCATAGTATTGACACTTGATTTTAGTGTTATAAGCCTATAGACTCGTTGCTGAGCCACTGTTGGGGCGAAAATAATGAAAATAGCCTAATTATTACTGGGTGTACTTCGCCCAAAAATAACAGCAGGTAATATACCATTCATTAATAAATTCCAACTATTTCTTGTTTGAGACAATGACAAAAAAATTATATTTTAAATATTGTTTGTTTGTTTTGAAGTTAATCACAAAGCTACACAATGGGCTATCTGTGCTCTGCCCATCTCAGGTATTGAAATCCGGTTTCTGGCGTTGTAAGTCCGCAGAAATTCCACTGTGCCAGTCAGTGGGGGCGCTAATATTGAAATTAAATTTTGTAAATAACCACTTTTATTTTCGGATTTTTTTCCTTCTGGAAGACACGGGTATTAAAACAACATTTAATACACGAGACAGCGTAAGCCGGAAAATACATACACGTAATTAGAAAACTCTAATGGACTAATTAAAAGGGTTGAAGGAGAGGTAAAATCTCAGCTCAATATTAGCGTGATTTTTATTAGTGTTATTTGGTTACATTGCTTCGCCAACTTCTGGCATCTGAAACCGTAACATTAAATGTTTTGTACTATACATAAAACATCTTTTAGAACAAGCTTTTTGCGTGAAAAAATAAACCAACAAACTTACAGACCAGCTGGTACTAAGCGAAAGGTCTCTTGGGTACTGACATGTGGCAGACAAAAAACAGATTTAAAGCGCTGTTCTTACACGCCTTTGGGTTGAAATACATAATGTACTAATTAAGAAGAAAATAGGGGTAATAAAAAACAACACCTGCAGTATGGGATTATTTTGAACCCTATTATTAAACCAACTGATACCAGTACTTTGCTTATTTTGGACATTTCAAACCGTACCATAAAAAAATACTCTTATTAGATAAATATCCCCCAGCCGAACAGCGGCACATCTGCAAACTTACAATGCTAGAAACCGGGTTTTGATACTCTTGGTGGGTAGGGCACAGATAGATCATTGTTTAGCTTTGTGCTTACTTACAAGATAAAACAGTTACAATTTTTTTTATTTGGTGGTGGTGGTGGGTAAAATACAGTATTGGTTTCTGGTTCGTTGATTTAATATCCTTCTCAGTGTTAAGAGCACAATGAATTATCTGTGCTCTGGCCTCCGCGCATATCGAAACTCGAATTTTAACGTTGTAAGATTGCAGTCTTACCACCGAGCCAGTTGAAAAAGCTAGCTCAACAAAGAATTTTTACAAAGCAATAAAAAGTAGTATTATTTCAGATGTCACTGACACAAAATATTCGATCTTAAGTGAGTTTCTAAGTTTGGAAATATATTTTTCAATATGTTGAGCCATACATAAATTTAAAGCTTAGTTTTGACCAAGCTGTATATACCTTTTATGGAAACTTGTTAGCTATGCTTTCGAGGTTACACTTGCACGATTTATAAAATTTCAACAGTAACAAGAAAGGGAATAGGTCACCATCTTCTTTGTTTCTATTTTACATGTGTTGATGAAATATTTTTCCCTTTGTGTGTGTGTGTGTGTGTGTTTGTGTACGTACGTGTCAGTTTAGTGACACAAAGCAGCCATCTCCAGTAAACTAACATTAACTTGACTGTGTTGATATGCCATTTAAGGCTAGCTGAAGTCGTCCTCGTGCGAGTTAATATCGTTGAGGTAATTACTGTGAACGCGTAAGAGAATATCTCCCTCACCCTCCCTCTTACCCCCCACACTTACCTTTTGTTAGTTCAACTGTTTCCTTAAGTCTTAACCGAAATTTTGTTACAATGGAAGCCATTGAAAAACCGAACTAAACACAGAGTGTGTTATCAAGGTCACAGCATGTCTATTACAATAAGAACGCCCTTCGGCCACACCCTTGCCTTAAAAGGAACAGAAAATGGAAATGCCACTTGATGCTTGAGTTTCTTAAGATTAAGTGTCCTCTACGTCTCAGCACAGTAAGATTACAAATAATGGTTTAGAAGCTTTCAAAATTCCCAAAAATGTCGGGGACAGACACCAGATCTATATATCCAAGTAACCAATCTCTTGGTCTTGTGTTTGTATAAAACTGTTTCATTTTTGTGTGTGTATGCAAGAAATGGCGAATTATTTCTACTTCAACCTGTTAACATTGACTATCTGATAATTGTAACTGTTATTTAGAAATGTAATTAGTACAAAAACCACATTCTCATGTTAAAATAACGAACAATGAAATTCTATACTGATAGAAAAGCTAGACAGATTTAAATACTTTTAACTAGAATTAAGATATTTATTTCGTTTAGTGCATAGTGTAGTATAAAAGGCCTTTAAATACTAGCACTAGACGACCTTATAACATCAAAATGGTATTTTCCTTAGATATGTTCAAGGATTTTCGCGCAACGCGAAACAAAGTCTATAATAATAGCAGTTTTTAAATGTTATAGAGTGTGAAGCCAACAACTAGTCAACATCACTCGTCATCAACTGTTGTCTAACAGAATAATAGGATTGCTTTCACGTGTGTCCATGTCCCAAAGTGCTGAGCGAGTGTTTTAGGGCAACGGGACTCGAAACGTGAACCGGACCCATTACCAGCTCGCCCACGTCCAGCTCTATACGACATATGATAAAAGTAGATATTATATTTTCAGAAGTATTGCGAATGGTGTAATATTTGTGATCTATTGATTTGGTAAATTTATAAATTGTTTGAGCTGGACTAACCATATAAGACACACGTTTCGTCTTTAGTGCTTGGTCCATTAATTCCATAGTCTTGAAGCTGGATTTGATTACCAAAAACATGTTAAGTCTCCCTTCCTTAATCCATCAATTCAATTTTCTTTTACTTGGGTTGGTCACACAAAACACGTGTTTATCTTTCCAGACACTCCTTGAAATCAATTGAAATAATCTTACTAAACACAACAACAAAAACTTTCTACTGTTTGAGAGAAAAACAACAAGTTTGTTAAACAGTATTGAAGGAACATAGAAGAAAATGGTGGTGGGAAGAATGAGGAATTTAAGACAACTAGGAAAGAAGGTTTAAGGTATCACCACCAGGAGCGCATGTTCCTACCTGCGCGAGGTCAATCAGATTATTTCAAGATAAATAGGCTTAAATTCAATTTTGCTCTCCCCATTAATGGATACTTTATTGTTTAATACTGTCATTGTAATGAATTTATAATGTTGCTAATAACATTAATTACAGCCAGATCTGGTTCTGGGTGCGTTCACGTAATAACTTACTGAGTTGGTGGTATTCCACTTTCTAGCATCAGTTTTTAGTATTTAAAACAGTTGAACTATAGGAAAGTACTTAATGTATAAAACTACTGAACAATATTAAAACATTTAGTGTTTAACACTCCTACGAAAAGTGGGGCCTAATAGGCCCCAGAGCAACTTGAAAGGTTATTAATATTAGGCTAATAATTTTGTATTTAAATGAAATTGCCATTTAAATCCATTAATGCATGGATTAACGAGATTCCCACTGTCCCTATCTACTATCTAGCGAAACCACAGCCAGGGGAACGGGCTTGGAGAAATCAGGACTAGAAACGTCTTTTCGTAGGAGTGTTAAAACTACTGAACAATATTGAAACATTTAGGGTTTAAAACTACTGAAAAATATTAAAACATTTAATATTTAAAACTACCGAACAACATCAAAAAACAGTTAGTGTTTAAAACTATTGAACAATATTAAAACACTAAGTGTTTAAAACTACCAAACGATATTAAGATAGTTAGCGTTTAAAACTACCGAAGAATATTAAAACATTTAGTTTAAAACTACTCAACAATATTGAAACATTTAATGTTTAAAATTACCGAACAATATTAAAACACTTAGTGTTTAAAACTACTGAAAAATATTAAAACATTTAGTGTTTAAAACTACTGAACAATATTGAAACATTTAGCGTTTAAAACTACCGAACAATATTTAAACATTTAATATTTAAAACTACTAAATAATATTAAAACATTTAGTGTTTAAAACTACTAAATAATATTAAAACATTCAGTGTTTAAAACTACTGAAAAATATTAAAATATTTAGTGTTTAAAACAACTGAACAATATTAAAACATTTAATATTTAATACTACCGAACAATATTAAAACAGTTAGCGTTTAAAACTACCGAAGAATATTAAAACATTTAATATTTAAAACTATCAAACAATATTTAAACATTTAGTATTTAAAACTACCGAACAATATTAAAACATTTAATATTTAAAACTACTGAACAATATTAAATCATTTAATACTTAAAACTACTAAACAATATTGAAAAATTTAATGTTTAAAACTACTGAACAATATTAAAACATTTAGCGTTTAAAACATTTAATATTTAAAACCATCAAACAATAGTAAAACAGTTAGTGTTTAAAACTACTGAACAATATTGGAACATTTAGTATTTAAAACTACCGAACAATATTAAAGTATTTAATATTTAAAACTACTGAACAATATTAAAACATTTAATGTTTAAAACTACTGAACAATATTAAAACATTTAGTGTTTAAAACTACTGAACAATATTAAAACACTTAGTGTTTAAAAACACTGAACAATAGTAAAATATTTAATGTTTAAAACTACTGAACAATATTAAAACATTTAGTGTTTAAAACTACTGAACAATATTAAAACATTTAGTGTTTAAAACTACTAAAAATATTAAAACATTTAATATTTAAAACTACCAAACAATAGTAAAACAGTTAATGTTTAAAACTACTGAACAATATTGAAACATTTAGTATTTAAAACTACCGAACAATATTAAAGTATTTAATATTTAACACTACTGAACAATATTAAAACATTTTGTGTTTAAAACTATCGAAGAATATTAAAACAATTTACTATTTTAAAAAGTTTTAAAATAAATTAATTTTAATAGTTTAAATATTTTTATTAAAGTTAAAATATTAAATATTATTAAGTAGTTTTCAATATTATTTTTATTATTTCAGTGATTTAAAATGAATTTAATATTTTAAATATTTTATATATAGTAGTATAAATATTAAATATATTCGGTAGTTTTAAATACTAAATGTTTAAAACTACTGAACAATATTGAAACATTTAGTATTTAAAACTACCGAACAATATTAAAGTATTTAATATTTAACACTACTGAACAATATTAAAACATTTTGTGTTTAAAACTATCGAAGAATATTAAAACAATTCATGTTTAAAATCACTGAGCAATAGTAAAAGATTTAATATTGAAAACTACTGAACAATATTAAAACATTTAATGTTTAAAACTACTGAACAATATTAAAACATTTAGTGTTTAAAACTACTGAACAATATTAAAACATTTAGTGTTTAAAACTTCTGAACAATAGTAAAACATTTAATGTTTAAAACTACCGAACAATATTAAAATATTTGATGTTTAAAACTACTGAACAATGTTAAAACTAATTAACTACAGTAAAGTTTGATAAATTACTGTACATTAACAAAGCTTCTAGTATTTCATTAAACTGATGAGATGTATTAAAATTTATAATAGTTAAAAGTATTAATATTTTGATTTAATGAACATTTACGAACTTCTAGTGTCAACTTATGAGCTAATGTATAACCATTAGTTTAGAGGTTTGTCTGTGGGAAGGCAGCTTAGTCGTTAGAAAAATTTATTTCTTCATATGTTTTAGGATTTCTTGAAACCGTCGTGATTTGACTATATATATATATTATCAGTTCTTGAAACCGCCGGGGTTTAATTATGTATGTATTAAAAGTCCTTGAAACCTTCGTGATTTGATAATATATGTGTTATTAGTCCTTGAAACCGTCGTAATTTGACTATATGTATATTATCAGCCCTTGAAACCGTCGTTACTTGACTATATATATGTCTTATCAGTCCTTAAAACCGACGTGATTTGATTGTGTTTGTGTTTGCTTCGTTAAGGGTTATTTATACCTGTGTGCTCAAAGTAGATTTGCTATAAACATGTATATATAAGGTGACTATATGTATACAGAAATAAGCCATTACAAGGTAACACTCTTTTATTTCTCCATTTTGCTGTGTTTTGTTTAAAAATTAATTTTGTGTCTTGGTTTGTTCTAGCTCAGAGCTATGCACAATTGGACAATCTACACGCTGTCCACTAGCGGGATTGTAAAAAAAAAAAAAGGATATTTTTTATATTAATTCAATATGATTACAGTTTTTCCTTTGAAGCCTCTTCAATAACGTTTATCGTAGTGGACGGAAAAGTGAGCGAACACACTATACTACAGTAAAAAATGTTTAACCAAGAAACTGTGGGTAGGAAAAAGAAATGTACACACTACACTTCAGGAAGCAGTGTGCAACCGAGAAACATTTTGTGTGTGTGTATGTTTTTTTTTTTTACTTGACTCGATTTTTCTCATCGAGCACTTAGATACAAACCATCAGACACAAATAATAACAATAATAATGAAACACGCACATAAAGAAATAACTAAACCATGTATGAGTCATTCCCCATTTGTACGGAGAGGATCCATAAACTGCTCTTGTTTCAGCTGACATAGCGGATCGGCTTATCCCTATAAGGCTAGGTCTTCCTCACCTTAGCTGTTATGGTGTTCTGAGCCAGCAGGAAATCTGTAGCACATGTTTCAGTGACAATTCCCAGATTGCTGTTGTGTGAAAGGTGGCCAGTAGAACAAATAGCGTGCCCGGTTGATGAACGCCATGAGGATGGGGGGTAGGGGGAGGATTCTATACTACCCCGAGACGAACGAACACACAGATTAATTGTTCTACAGCGTGTGGGGAACATTTTAACCAAGCTTTTTTTACAGATTTTCTGTTTATTTATTTTTGTGGCGATTTGTCTATTTCGTTGGCACAATATACATACTGTAATCTAGTTCCAAAAATCTTTATTTTGATATTTTACTTTCTGTAACTGCAGCAAGCTTAAATCAGGCGACTTGCTCAAGTCTTTCGTCGAACATGGTCTTTTGTAAACATGATGTTATTAACATGTTTTCGGTAAACATGAACTAGTAAACATGAACACGCTTTCTGTAAATACGAATTAGTAAACATGGCTCTATGAACACGCTTTCGGTAAACTTGAACTAGAAAACATGATTTTATGAACACGCTTTCGGTTAACACACGTCTCTGGTAAACATGGCTTCATGAACACACGTTCGGTAAACATGAATTAATGAACGTGTCTTTCGTTAAAATGTCTTCAATCAACGTGACTTGATAAACAAACACATCTATATTTGTTGTTCTTTCTTTTGTAAACGTGTAGTTGAAAATTACTCATACATCTCTCCATTTGGACTTATTTTGAACACAAATAACTTCATCAAAGAGTTCCAAAGAACGTATAATGTACAGAAATTTACAGATAATTTGTAAATAATACAACTTGTATTCTTTAGAGCAATTTCCACTGACCCCCCTTTTTTTTTCTCCTGAGGTATTGTGTGTACCGCCATCTGGCGACGAAGAATAAGCTTGACATTTGGCCACTTTTCATACAGATTTAACTTTTTCCTTTTACGCTTGTTGTAAAACAAATTTAAATGAAATCGAACTGAACTTTCATTCTGCTTTAATTTTTACAGCAAGTTATTAGTAATTGCATGGAAAAAATCAAAATTGAAATGAAATAAACACTGGTAATCTGCATATGGAGGCATATGTCTCTAAAACCTTTTTTGAAACATAATTTTGTAGTTAATGAGTCCAAAATGTCTATAAAACACAATTTGACGTTTATGACTCCAGAAACGCACTGAAACACAGTTTGAAGTTTAGGATTTCAAAAATTTCCCGAAACACAGTTTGTAGTTTAGGACTTCAAAAACTCCCTGAAACACAATTTGAGGTTTAGGACTTAAAAAAACTCCCTGAAACATAATTTGAGGTTTAGGGCTCCAAAAACTCCCTGAAACACGATTTGAGGTTTAGAGCTTCAAATACTCTCTGAAAGACAATTTGAGATTGAGGACTTCAAAAAACTCTCTGAAACACAGTTTGAGAGTCAGGATTTCAAAAATCTCCTGAAACACAGTTTGTAGTTTAGGACTTAAAAAAACTCCCTGAAACACAATTTGAGGCTTAGAGCTTTAAAAACTCTCTGAAACACAATTTGAAGTTTAGGACTCCCAAATCTCCCTTAAACACTAATTGAGGTTTAGGGCTCCAAAGACTACCTGATACACAATTTGAGGTTTAGGACTTTAAAAACTCCCTGAAACACAATTTGAGGCTTATGTGCCCAGATCATGTTTTTGTTGTTAAACTCAATAAGTTATCTACACAATAAGTTAACTGCGTTGTGCCAAACACGTGTATTGATATCCTGTTTTTAGAGTTATAAGCATGGATATTTACCATCGAGTCACTAAGAAGTTAAGGCCTGGCATGGCCAAGCGCGTAAGGCGTGCGACTCGTAATCCGAGGTTCGCGGGTTCGCGCCTGCGTCGCCCTAAACATGCTCGCCCTCCCAGACGTGGGGGCGTATAATGTGACGGTCAATCCCACTATTCGTTGGTAAAAGAGTAGCCTAAGAGTTGGCGGTGGGTGGTGATGACTAGCTGCCTTCCCTCTAGTCTTACACTGCTAAATTTGGGACGGCTAGCACAGATAGCCCTTGAGTAGCTTTGTGCGAAATTCCAAAACAAACAAACACTAAGAAGTCATATCTTCAAGAGCCACGGTAAGGTCAGTCAGGCCATGTTCTGGCCGCTTGTCCATGGCATATATAGATACAACTTGTGTATCATAACTTGGTTCATTTTATTCAATACATTACACGGTGTATAGGAAGTACTTATGGTTAAAATGGCTCAAGATTCGAGCACATAGTATAAATGTTAAAAAAAATTTCCGGGGGATATGTCCCCAGACCCCTTTAGCAATGACAATGTTCTAACAACTCCAAAATTGTTTCCTAACACAACCTCTTTTACCAACGTTGGTACATTTAAATTCAAAAATTTATAAAACAAGTAATGAAAAACTGACCAACAATTATGATTTTCGACACGCGCAAAAACCTTTAAACAACAAAAAAATCTTACTGACCACACGTGCAAGTTTAATTTCTTAGTAGTACGCTGAATAGGAAGGTGCAGGCTAAATCTTACAACAGGAATTGTTTGTTTGTTTTGAATTTTGCGTAAATCTACACGAGAGCTACCTGTGTTAGTCGTCCCTAAGTTAGCAGTGTAAGACTAGAGGGAAGGCAGCTTGACATCATCACCCACCGCCAACTTTTTGGCTACTCTTTTACCAATGGGATTGATCGTCACAGTATAACGTCCCTACGACTGAAAGAACGAGCATGTTTGGTGCGACGGTGATTCAAACCCGCGACCCTCAGATTACGAGTCGAGCGCCCTAATCACCTATCATGCCAGGCCTATAGTTTTCAAGAAACCACTTTTATTTTCTGGGTGTCCAGTATTAGTTTTCTCAGTACTTTATTTTAAAATAAGGATGCCAGATCGTGAATGACTTGAATGTAATACTGAATATTAAAATAACAAACTCATTCGCTAGCTTACGTAGACAACACAGTACAATTTGCTTCATCCAACACTATCTTGTTCACGTACTTACACGGACAACATTAAAATTCTTCAGACTCTACTGTTTTATTAATATAAATAGATAACACATTAAAAATAATTGGAAATAAATCTTTGTTCCGAACTTTTTTTACTTGCGTACGAAGACAACACTTTTACTTTGATGTTGAGGAAAGTGTTGACTGTCCATTGTCTTATTGATGTACTTATGCAACGCTGAAATCACTTGCAGATGGCGGTAATTATATCTTTCTATTCCCTTGTTTATATATGTAGAAAAACCAGAACACTCACCTCGAGATGACGGATATTTTGACATCATACTATCTTATCAATGAACGTAGACAAAACACTAAAATCACCTGGATGTGAGGGAAGATTTGATATTATTGGCTGACTGTCTACTTCTTGAAAAAGATTCTTCGGAAAACGGCAAAAGATTAGCTTGCTTAATGAAATTTTGTGAAATGGAACTTAAATAGTAACTATTTGTATGTTGCTTCTGGGGACCATACTGCAGTTTGTTTATTTAAAGTTAACCGCAAAGCTACACAATGGGCCATCTGTGCTCTGCCCACCACGTGTATCGAAACCCTGTTTTTAGCTTTGTAAGTCCACAGACATACCGCTGTGCCACTGGGAAGAGCTGCAGTTTGTCATTTCTGGTTAAAACTGTCATTTACTATTGAGCTCTCAGTGGATCAGTGATAAGTCTGCAGGGTTATTTATCATGCTAAAAATCGTGTTTAGATACTGTGGTGAGCAAAGGTCAGATAGCCCACTCTGTAGCTTAGTGCCTAACAAGAACTACACCAAATTTCCAAATTTTGAAACGCTATACATATAAACCCGTTTTGTGAGATAATTACATAAACTATTTAATAACATCCTGCCTTCATATTTACACTTACTGGAGTGTTTTTTGGTTTTGAATTACCTGCACTGGGCCCGGCATGGCCAGGTGGTTAGGGCGCTCGACTCGTAATCTGATGGTAGTGGGTTTGAATCCCTATCACACCAAGCATGCTCGTCCTTTCAGCAGTGAGGGCGTTATAATGTGACCGCCTATTCCACTATTCGTTGGTAAAAGAGTAGCCCAAAAGTTGGCGGTGGGTGGTGATTACTATCTGCCTTTCCTCTAGTCTTACACTGCTAAATTAGGGACGGGTAGAACAGATAACTCTGGTGTAGCTTTGCGTGAAATTCTAGAACAAACATCTACTCTGATCTGTTCTGGCTATTCATTTAGATTCCAGAGTAGTGAAAGACGGCTTGCTGGTCATATTCTAATACGATATAAGATACCACACTAGACGCGTTATTGTCGTAGAGAATCACTAACAGAGCAATACCCTAAAACGGAAAGACAAAATTTATATACAAAAAAACCAACAACAGTGACGAGTTACACAGCAGTAGCCATAATCATAACATTCTCTATAATAGATACCACAAGTGGACGTTCTTTTTTACCTCTCTCTTCTGACTTCTAAATTTATCCATTAGCTTCATTATTCTACTCATGGGGCCGTTTGTGCTGGGACCATACTTAGAGTTGTGTCAGCTTTGGCATGATAACGCTGATTTGTCTTCTAAGCCACTACACTTATCGTCGAAGCTATCCAAAGAAGAGACAGACCATGGTTCAGAAACGACAGCTCACGGACTGCTATAACTTATACATTGTTTAAGAATGACCATTTCTGTCGTAATTCGTCCTTATCTTGGCTATGAAACATCCCATTCGAAGTTTTTTAACTCTGTCTATACTCTCATGGTTGTAGTCATGACAACCACACACGTGTGATCAGAGAAGCTCGGAACTGGAATTGACGAGCTCGCTCACCCAGCAAGACGAGTTAGAACAACCAGTATTTGAGAATTACGTCATCTGAGTCCAAAAGGGTTACAGATGCATAACGCAAAGGAGTCTTCAAAGAGAAACGTCCAAACACAATGTACCAAAGAACTAACGTATCATTAGTCAGTTTCATTTCGCCCAAACCTATTCGAGGACTAGCCGTCCATAATCTTACAGTGATAGACTAAAAGGAAGGCAGCTAGTCAACAGCACCCACCGCCAACGTTTGGACTACTCTTTACAGACGAATAGTAGCCGTCACTTTATAATTTTCCCCACGGCTGATGTGGGTAGATGTGATTCTAATTTTCGAGTACAGCGCCACCTAACCCCACCCAGTGTCAAGCTCTGAGACTGTTCGTTTGTTACAAAAGACAAAGCCACAAAATGAGCTACTTGTGATCTGCTCAAAAAGTTAATATTTCCAAACTACAGGGTATTTTATGTAACACAGTGGCTAAACGGTTAGGTCAGAAACCCCAATGCCAATTCCTAGTAGTCGTCCCTAATTTTGAATTACTGACCGGTGGTTAAAAAAAGCCAGCCAACAGCTCCTACATGTGGGAAGTGTCTCAGATACAGGACGTCTCGAATCTTGGATCCTTCGTTCTACAATCTAACGCTTTGATCATTTTATAACAAAACAGCAGACTGATCTATCTGCATCCTGCCCTCCGCGGGATATTGAACCTTCTAATTTTAATTTTGTAAGTCTGTAAACTTACCACTGATTCGCATAGAAAGGAAAAAAATCGCTGTTTTCATTCGAAGCTAAACCCAAATAACGAGATCGTGTTAGACCTACATTTAACAAAGGTTAAATGATCTTAACTAAACATACTCTAAATATAATATAAAGAAACGAGATACGTCATAGTGGGTTCAATTCCTGCAGTAAGCAGAGCACGAGCAGCTTATTGTGTATCAAACGACCCGCGTGAAGAAAGTATAAACAACATAAAAGTCTCGTGGATTAATCAGAAAGGTGTAGAAAGGTTTATTCGAGCTATGCGCATAGTAGGGATAGAATACTGTGTGTTCGTTTTTGAATTTCGCACAAAGCTACACGAGGGCTATCTGCGCTAGCCGTCTCTAATTTTGCAATGTAAGACTAGAGGGAGGGCAGCTAGTCATCACCGCCCACCGCCAACTCTTACCAACGAATAGTGGGATTAACCGTCACATTATAACGCCCCCACGGTTGAAAGGGCGATCATGTTTGGTGCGACGGGGATTCGAACCCGCCACCCTCAGATTACGAGTCGAACGGCTTAACCAACCTGGCAATGCCGGGCCAACAAAATACAGAATTTGAGTGTTATGTTTTAGAGTAAGGAGAGCCACTGCAGCGTATCTGTGCACATTATGTAAAGAAACACGAAATACGCGACGTTAGAAAGAAAGGAAACAATATACACATATACAGTCCCTTTAGACACGTCCGAAATACCAAACAATAAAAAAGGAAATATACAATAGTTAGAGAGATATCAGAACACCTAACAGTAACAATATAGCATACAATACTTTGGGACAAATGCGAAATGCCCAAAAATAAATAGATCTATATGGTGCCTTGAGGAAAATCAGAACCAATAAATAACAAAATGGTATAGAACCAAGTAGCGCGTGCACATTATGCTTAAGTCGAACTTCAAGATAGAATACTTTATATTGGATTCACGTCTTCGTCAGGTTACTAAACTTACATTCATGAGCTTAGTTTAGCCTAATTTCAGCGTTAGGAAGTCAAAATGCTATTGGTTGCAGCAATGAATGTGCAACGCACGTGAGAATATACAAAAACAACTTTCTTGTTCGCGAAAAGAAAGAATAAAAGTAAAACCGAAGTGTGACTAGAACTTAATGGGAAATTATATCTGACGTCTATTGTACATACAAGTAGGAAGGAATCACATATATAAATTAATGGAGAGAGACCTATTTATTTTCTTTGAGAAGACCAGACCGTTTGTTTAAAAACGTAAAGCGTTTGAGGAACATCCGAGAGCAATTAGGGGACGTCGTGTAATGTTAAACTGTAAATGGGTCGTTGCTTTTACAAGTGTCGTTGAAAAGGTTTCGTGGTACGCCATTAATCGATGTTTCTTCAGACAGGTTTAAAATTTGTTTGTTTGGCCGGCTGTAAATCACAAACCTGTCCCCCTACCGGATCTTCACGGTCTCGACTCAGTGTCAATCAAACTTATTCCTAATGTTTGTTTGCTTGTTTGTACGCGCGAAGTTGTGCAGGATCTGTCTGCGCGTAGCCGTACTTATAGGTTATAACTCTGATTAAGAGGTTAGCACACAGGATTACATGCAAAAATTGTAGTTTTCAAAGGAGACTCAAAACTCGAGCGCTTTCACATAGTTTACAATTATTCTTCGTTAGTTTTGAACTGATTTCGGTTGTTTTAAATTTCACGTAAAGCTATACGAGGCCTATCGCGCTAGCCGTCCGTACTTTAGTAGTGTAAGACTAGAGGGAAGGCAGCTACCACCAACTCTTTGGGTACTCTTTTATCAACGAATAGTGGGAATAATCGTCACATTACAACGCCTCGACTGCTAAAAGGTCGAACATGTTTTGGTGCGACGGGGTTTCGAACCCACAACCTTTGGATTACGAGTCGAGTTCCTTAACCACCTGGCCAGTTTTGAACTGCTAGACTAGGAACAGAATAGTTAGTCAACAGCGTCAACCGCCAACTCTCAGGATACAGTAATCGAATAGCGAGATTTCACTGTCAGTGTAACAACGAAACTGGACGCAAAAATGAATCGACGTATTCGCAGGTTGGCGCACGTTAATTACTGGGCCACAGTCAATTCGCTTTCTGATGAGAAATTACGATCATAAGTTCACAACAGGTTAAACGAAACAAGTCAAACAGAGAGGTTTTGTTTTTAAATCTTACCTTCGTACTGGTTTCAGGTGTTACTTGTTTTTGTTGGTCACTCACACTGACGTATACGAGCCAGAATGACCGTCAGCGATTAAGGCCCACTTTTGGGCACTGCAGTAAAGTTGTTCTGAGTTGATAATTTAATTAGAAACTCCAGAAGTATTAATAAGTTTTGCGAACTGTGGGCGAGTTATTTGTTTGTTTAAAATCGAAAGTTTTAGATATTTTGAGATTGGGAAGTATATTTCGTTCAAGCTTTTTGCTGTCCATAACTTTAAACTTATACAACGGAGGGATGGCAACTAGTCAGTCAACAGCACCCACCGCCATATCTTGGGGCTGTTCTATTTCAGTTTTGTATGACACGAAAACAAAACTAATGTCCTATATATCGTTAGGTTAATGGAAATTAGGGTTAATATCGGTAACTTATTTCAAGATCAATGTAATTGAAAATAACATTAATATCATAGAACCGCGAGCAGAATGTGATAAAAAGATTCGAGCGCCGGTGGGAAAGCGGTAAGTCTTCGTAACAACGCTAAAAGTACGCGTTCAATTCCTCTCAGTGAATCGCAACATATAACCCGACGTGGATTTACTAAAAGAAAATGCACAGAGCTAAACTAGTAATATACAGTTGTTGAATATTTTTAATTATTTTAGGAAATATTTGTTCTAAAATAATTTAATCTCAACTGTCAGTGATGTTTGTTGTGGGGAAAATCTGATTGTAAACCTTCTAGAAATGTGATTATACGTTATATGCTAATGTGTTGTTTTGTTTCAAGCAAAATAGACTTATTGACGAGGCCCGGCTTGGCCAAGCGTGTTAAGGTGTGCGACTAGTAATCTCAGGGTCGCGGGTTCGCATCCCCATCGCGTCAAACATGCTCGCCCTTTCAGCCGTGGGGGCGTTATAATGTTACGGTCAATCCCACTATTCGTTGGTAAAAGAGTAGCCCAAGAGTTGGCGTTGGGTGGTGATGACTAGCTGCCTTCCCTCTAGTCTTACACTGCTAAATTAGGGACGGCTAGCACAGATAGCCCTCGAGTAATTTTGTGCGAAATTCTAAAACAAACAAACTTATTGGCGTTATGGTAGACTATTCGTGCTGGTATGTTGTAATTAGTAAAGGATGATACTTCTATTTAAAAAAAATCACTAATATTAAAATAAATTGCGAGTAGTAAATAAAAAGGGGAGCAGATATACAGGCAATGTTAGTTTTAAAAAGCCACATGTTTCTAAACATTAATTTTAGGAAAACTGTTATGACATGAGTACTTTACAAAAAGTGTAAATTAGCAAAGATTGAACATTAGTAGAAGTAAACATATTATTAAATCAGTATCTATCTATCAAAGTTAAAATCTGTAATGGAGGAGCTAAGGTGTATGTGACGAGCAACAACATTAAAATGCAGCGATTTTTATCACAAATGTTAGTCCTATTGGTTCTCGAGCATCACCTCTTTGTACTCCCGCTGATACAGCGGTAAGTCTACGGATTTACAACGCTAAAATCAGGGGTTCGATTCTCCTCGGTGGACTCAGCAGATAGCCCGATGTGGCTTTGCTATATGAAAAACACACGCGCATCACCCCTTTATTTGTTATATATAGTTTTTGTTTTTGACGTTTAAAATACATAGCGTTGAGTTTCCTTTTTCGAAAAACATTACCAGTCCCTACATGCATGATTTATGTAAGTCATACTGTTAGATAAAAAATGCAAACATATATTTACAATTTGGTATTTGTAGATTACTTTGTTATGTTTTTCTTCTTCTCTCGCTGGAATATTGGCCGGCATGGCCTAGTGATTAATGTGTAGGGGTATGAATAAAAAAAGTCCAAGGTTCGAGCTATGATGTGCCGTTGAGCATGTTCTGCACTGTCAGCTGAAGACTCGATATAAGAGTAATGGCCAGTCTCGCTATACTAGTAGCCTTATTAGTGGTGGCTGCTGCAGGCTCAACTGTTCCCAGTCACGGGTTGAACTTTGGTGTTTCTGATCTTATCGTGCAGCCCACGTAGTTTAGTATACCAAACGTTTTTTGAAACATCTGTATAAATTTTTAGTGACCCGGTACTTATAATTAACTTACTTGTCATTAGACCTAATATAATGACAAGTACAATTAATTATAGAATCGTGCTTCGTCAGCTTGAAAAAAGGTGTTCACAACAGGACGATTGTTTTAAAAAACAATTGATGAGCTCTGGATTGAGCGAAATGCTTCGTTGGCAATGGCTACAGCGAACAAAGTATTGTTTAGCTTTGAATTTCGCGCAAAGCTATACGAGGACTGTCTGCGAAAACCATTTCTAGTGTAGTAGTGAAAGACTAGAGGGAAGGCAGCTGGTCATCACCACCCGCCGCCAACTATTAGACTACTTTTTACTAACGAATAGTATGGTTGACCGTCACATTATAATGCCTCCAAATCTGAAAAAGGGAGCAGGTTTGGTGGGAATGGGATTCGAACCTGCGACCCTCAAGTTGTGAGTAAGGTACTCTAACCATCTGGTCATTCCGGGCCATGTAGTGTTCGAATACTATTGTTATACACTTTTCCAGTTAATTAATTATAATTATGGTTCGCCAGCTTGAAACAGAAGTTCACACCAAAAGCAGTATTAAGATGAAAATAATATTTTTTTTCTCTTTGGCAGTAACTAAAAGTTTAAAGGTTTTATACAAAAAAAAGCCAGTACTTAGTAGTCAGTTTATAAAGTAACAATTTGTAAACTGTAAACTATATCCATATTTAATAAGTAAAAATGAAATCGCGCGAATAACCAGAACATAATTAATATTTGTTTGTTTTATGAATTTCGCGCAAAGCTACACGAGGGCTATCCGCTCTAGTCGTCCCTAATATTTTAGTGTAAGACTAGAGGGAAGGCAAGCTAGTCATCAAAAACCATCGCTAACTCTTGGGCTACACTTTCATCACCGAATAGTGGAATTGAGCGACACATTATAACGCGCCCACGGCTGAAAGGGCGAGCATGATTGGTGGAACGGGAGTAACATAATTAATTTCAATATTATCTCGTTAAGTGGACTTCACTATAATACTTCTCTCCTGGTTTTCCAGTTTTTCTTATAACGACTAAGTCGGTTCAGGATTACAAGACTTCTTAACATGTAGGGGCCCGGCATGGCCAAGCGTGTTTAAGGCGTGCGACTCGTAATCTGAGGGTCGCGGGTTTGCATCCCCGTCGCGCCAAACATGCTCGCCCTCCTAGCCATGGGGGCATTATAATCTGACGGTCAATCCTACTATTCGTTAGTAAAAGAGTAGCCCAAGAGTTGGCGGTGGGTGGTGATAACTAGCTGCCTTCCCTCTAGTCTTACACTGCTAAATTAGGGACGGCTAGCACAGATAGCCCTCGAGTAGCTTTGTGCGAAATTCAAAAACAAAAATAATATTAATATATACTGTTAAAATAAATATAAAATTTAGTGTTAAGATTTTTTTAACCCTAAATTTGATTTGTAGTGACTTAAAATAAATCTGTTAAAACTTACATTTCACCACCGTAATCCAGTTCACACCAAAATAGTTTTTGTTCTTGCAGTTGTATAATACAGATTGCGTTTGAGTCACTGCTAGCTGTCGTATACCGGCCGGTTAAAAAGAATCTTGGTATTGTACGAAGGGCATCATCGGCATTGGAGTAGCAAATATATTGTGGTTAGTATATCACAACACAGTCTTCTTTGGTTTCGCTCAGAAGTTCTTACTTGCATTTAACAGACATCCTTTCGACTCTGGGTTAGACTGCAGACGAAACAAAAAAAATCACTGGGTATAGTTTAACAAATGTTATGGAAAGAATAGGTCGAATACGAACAGTAATAGGAAGAAATATACACAAAGTAAACCAATAAAAAACAAACAAAGTTTGATTTACGCAAACTGTGCAGGTTCTGACACTTAACTAGACGACTCACAGTTTTTTGTTTGTTTTTATGACTTTTTTTTTTAATGGCTGCTGAGACTGAAAGGAGCCTTTATTTAAAACATTACACCGGACGAAACCCACAAAATATTATTCATACATATTCCGGAACATCAGCGGATCAGAGAACTCTAAAGTATCAGTTCGTGGTGGCTTTTGCACGAGCTTGCAACCCAAATTCGGCGTTAAAAAAACCAACAAACCGGAAAGCATGACCTTATAAAACCTAATGATTATAATCGACTGTTTAATCGTAAAATATTTACCATAAAAGACTGTGTAATGCGCTATAAAGACGTGAAAAGTACGAAAAACAAAACAGAAAAATTGTGATCTCACACTGCCTTTGTTTATTTTTCCTATGTTCAGTTACTGTGTGTGCTTCTGTAGATTACAGATTCGTTAATGACGTAAGTTCGTGGTTTCTTTGCCTCCATTTCCACACGATGCGTTGGAATATTAAGTTTCGAAACAGCAGAACGTTAGATGAACTCTGCACGCAAATGACGTGTGATATAATATTGAGTTTTCTATCACATAGTTCCTGCCATCTGATTCACTGCTGCATAAACAGACAACCACAGCTTCAAACTCACACTCTAAGTGCTTCGTAAAGTTTTTTTTTCTTCTCTATTATCAATGTCGTTTGGAAGCTAATGTGTCAATTTAGCAGGTTGCTCGTAACATCTAACACATGCAATTCGTGCTCCTAATGGAAACGGAGGCTGGATCGTCTCCCATCAACAGCTACCATTCGTAGTGCCATAGCGACTGGTAACTTAGACGTGCCGCCACTGTTTTGATTTCACCGTTCCGTTTTAACGAGTTAGGCGACAGATAAGGAAAGGTAGCGCACAATACACGCAAGAACAGCTCACAAACATGGCATGCTGAAGAAGAGAATACCTTCAAGAAAATAGACTATTATGATCTTTTTGCTTTACTGTGTGTTATTTACTATTTTCTAAATATATACGTTTATCCATCAAGAGAAAGAGATAGAGTTAATGTAAGTCACGTACCAGCCATCCTAATATTGGCCCGTCTCTTAGAGATAAAAATATAAATGCCATTACTTGAAAAGTTTTTAGATAAAATTCTGCCCACTAGAAAAGTTTATTTTTTACTCCGGATAAGTAATAACGATTCGTAATAACGGATGAAACCACGAACCGGTTCATGAAATCACCATCTTCCTCCATAAATTTATAATGAATCAGATTATAAGCTTTAAATATTTTGTTTTTCTTGAATTTCGTGCAAAGCTACATGAGGACTATCTTCGCTAGCCGTTTCTAATTTAGCAGTGTAAGACTAGAGGAAAGGCAGCTGGTCATCATCACCCACCGCCAACTCTTACCAACAAGTAGTATGATTATCCACACGTTATAACGCCCCCACGGCTTAAAGGAAGTGAGCATCTTTAGTGTAACGGAGATTCGAACCTACGACACTCGGTAAATCTACGGATTTACAACGCTAAAATCAGAAGTTCGACTCCATTCGGTGGACTCAGAAGATAGCTCAATGTGTCTTTGCTGTAAGTAAAAACACTCACATTACGAATCGAGCGTCCCCTAACCACCTGACCTGGCAATGCTGGGCCAACAGCTTAAAAGAAAAACACTCACTGTCTGTCACAGGTCCTTAGAGAAAAACAAAAGACGAGGTTTTCTTCTATAGAAGTGTTCCTCGAATCACAAGAAAGTTTCTAGGTTGTGATTTTGTAGATTTTACAGAGAAACGACGTTTCTTATTTGGTTTTTAATCATTTCATATCTAACACAATAAAGCGATTCAAAGGTCCTTCATAAAGTAACAAGCGACACGATTTAGGCTTACTTTGAAGGCAGAGGCTATCTAGTCTTGAACTCAGACTGACGGAAAGGCAGCTAGTTAAAAGAGCCCACTGCCAACTTTCGGGTTATCGTACTCGATTAGTGTGATTTGATCGTTACTCTTATAACGCACCCAAGATCTTAAACTACGAAGCACGTTTTTGCTTGTTGTTTTCATTTTCTTTTTAGTTTAGGGCACAACGCGCTAACCCCTAGACAACCCCTCTTCATCTCACTAGTTTAAATATTGGAATCAAAGTCTCGGTCTCGTGGAAAACGATTACAAAGAAAAAAACACTAAGAATCTCAGAATGGAAATAAATACGGTGGTACTTGTGTGGAAATGACTGACTTGGAGAGAAACCGTAAGCTAGAAAAATCCCCCCAAAAACCCGTAACATCTGATGCCCTGTTTCTTTGTTATTTTTCGGTTTGTGATACTATCTCGAAATAAGGAAACATCAACAACGTTTTCGGCGTTTTATTATTGGAACACGTAGATCGTTTAAATGTTGTTTATATAATACTGGAACGTTGGTACAGTCTTCACTGTTTATTTAATCAAGCTTATTTCGATAGACCGACTGAACTTATTAGCAGAAAAAAAACTGATGGGGATTTAGAACGACACTTTAAAGGCAAAATAGATAAAATCTTGGCTTGTTATGTAAAATAAAATAATAAAAAAAGAGTTATGACTAGGTCACATGGTTGGAAATTACAAACGTTGATTGGCCCCACCGTTTTTGTTATAAACGTTTTAGTTTTCCTCGATTAACGAAACTATGCTAACGAATTGGAATAGTTCAAACTGAGTCACGAACATAAAACACTTCACGAGCAATTACAATGAACGTTATTTTGTCAGGGTTAACAGTTAATTTTGACCACGGTTTCTGTCACAACGAGTACACTGTGTACTGTGTGTGGTTATCTACCGGCGGGACTTTCAAAGCTAAAATTTGGGATTCGATTTCACACGGTGGACACGGCAGATAGCCCGATGTGGCTTTGCTATATAACAAATAAACTGCGTTCTTAATCATTTAAAGGTGTTAGCAACGTTTCTGGTTTATACGTTTTGCACCGTGTTGTGTATCAAAAATGATGATAAACCACTACTATATCTGTTGTGTCTGAGCCAGCCTGGGGAACCTTGGAATTAGGCGACAGGCCTAATCGGCACTGGATACGGCAGATGCATGTGAGTGACGTGTTTCAATGTGTTCACATTTATTACAAAACAGAACGTAAAAGTTTACTATAGAATATTATTATGTGTCTATCTGTGTTTCTGCTCGCGCATTTCGAAAACTAGTTGACCAGATCTACACGAAAATGTTAAGCATGGGAAGTCAGGATCCGAATCCAGATTCTGCATCATTTTGCAGCATTTTATATATGTATATAAAGGGGAGATAGGGTATTTTCGCTGTTTAGGGTTAATAACCTTATAAAATTTGGTCGGATCTGTACAACATTTCATGGACACATTAAGATTTAGACTTCTAATCACACTACGAATAATGATCCGGATCATTTGGATCTTAGAAGGATTTTCTGAGTTTCTAAAGGTGAAATTTGATGTTATCCAATATTTGTTTGTTTGCTTGAAGTACAACAGAAAGCTACACAAGGGGCTATTTGTGCTCTGCCTACCAAGGATATCGAAACCCAATTTCTAGCTTCGTAAATCCGCGGATATATCGCTGCGTCACAGGCAGGGCGTTATCCAATACAAACACACGTGATCTCTGATTACACTATGTAACACAAATTTTGTTCCTGGATAGTATGTGTTACTTTTTAATTGCTTAAGTTGTAAAAGTACAGAAAATGGTCATTATTCCCTTCAAACTTTGCTTTTGTGACCTGGATAATGAAATTTAGAAATTAACTTATTTTCTACGTAAAAACGGGCAAATTTGCACGTTTTCATTTACATAAGGTCTAAATAAAACAACATATGGATCACGATTTACATGTATTTATACTCAAGTTATACAAAAATGACCAAAAATGTTTAGAAGTGAGTAGTATTTTGAGATGGGGTAATATAAGATGGGGTAATTTGAGAGTAATATAAATCACTTTCACGTATCAGTCCCTAGATATAGTCTCGGCATTCGACTTTGTTAGACCAGGATCTCTGATCAAGTCATTGAGGTCTCTTTGGTTGGGGCAGTATGGGTTTTTCTCACCAGCTGCACCTCTGAAATTGTAATTTGGATCTTCAACGTCTACCTCCTCTTCTGATTTGCTGTTCTCTTCTGAGAATGGCTGCTTTCTCTCTGGCTGAGTGGGTACAAGGAGCTCAGACACTGGGGCGATGGATGATGGAAGGTCCGGATACATGATGGCAGATGCATTCTTGCCAGCCCGACGTTTGGAAGGGTCCACTATGCAGAAGTAGTAATTGCTTGAGTGGTCACAGTAGGTTCACGCCAAATTCTTGGAATAGCGAACTTCATGGCTCTCTTTTCCCCACTGTACCATCCTGCAAAAGAACAAAATAAAATTGTTATTATGAAGAATAAATTTATTTCATCCACAACTGATGTGTAAGAGGCTCATGCAAAATATTTTGTGATATTTTTCTATACTACAGGAAAATAAAAAAAGATATTTAAATTTTAAAATGTCTAAAATTTATATAATATAAAATCTTACTATTCAAGCATGCAAAAATTATCCGTCTTACATTGAGTTTTTTTGCAATGCTCGTAGGTAAAATGAGGTGCCCAGGGTTTGTCTTGATCCCTGACAAACATGTCGAAATGTGTCTTGTAGGCCTTACACATTTTAGCAGATACTGTCACAGAGCATTTTTTCTCTCTTGTCTTGATAAATTGGCCACATACATAGCAGAATGTGTCTGGAGAATGCTTGCAGCTTCTTGATGCCACCTTTGATAAAATCAGATAGATCTATGTGCTCATTTAGGCAGTTAGAACTAACCTGAAGTTGTGAGTGGTGAGCCCCTGTATATATATATTACTATGGAAAGTTCTAGAAAATTCTAACAGGTTCTTGAAAATTCTCGTAAGTTCTAGAACAGTCTAGAAAATTCTTGTAAGTTCTACAACATTCTAGAAAGTTTTTGAAAATTCTTGTAAGTTCGAGAAGATTCATTATCAGCTACTCAGCACTGAATTTACCAGGAATGTTCTGGAAAAATGAATTAACTTGAACATTTCATTACCCAGGTCACAAAAGCAAAGTTTGAAGAGAAAAATAGGTCTTTTCCATTTACTTTAGGCATAAGCAACTGGGAAATAACACTTTCTGCCCAGAAACAAGAAAAAGTAAAAATTTTGTTACATAGTGATAATGTTGTTTCACGTCCAGTTAAACTGGTGTAGAACATAGATTATACAAACTCTAACGTTTTGTTGAACACAAATATTGAACATATTT